>NC_057812.1:141799618-142099618 GCF_018294505.1 Triticum aestivum
GTTCCGAGGCCATATCTGTTATATGCTAGGCTCGTCAAGTTTAACCTGAGTATTCCGCGTGTGCAACTGTTTTGCACCCGTTGTATTTGAACGTAGAGCCTATCACACCCGATCATCACGTGGTGTCTCAGCACGAAGAACTTTCGCAACGGTGCATACTCAGGGAGAACACTTATACCTTGATAATTTAGTGAGAGATTATCTTATAAAGCTACCGTCGAACTAAGCAAAATAAGATGTATAAAAGATAAACATCACATGCAATCATAATATGTGACATGATATGGCCATCATCATCTTGTGCCTTTGATCTCCATCTCCAAAGCATCGTCATGATCTCCATCGTCACCGACATGACACCATGATCTCCATCATCTTGATCTATATCAATGTGTCGTCACATGGTTGTCTCGCCAACAATTGCTCTTGCAACTATTGCTATCGCATAGCGATAAAGTAAAGCAATTATTTGGCGCTTGCATCTTATGCAATAAAGAGATAACCATAAGGCTTTTGCCTATTGCCGATAACTTCAACAAAACATGATCATCTCATACGACAACTTATATCTCATCACGTCTTGACCATATCACATCACAACATGCCCTGCAAAAACAAGTTAGACGTCCTCTACTTTGTTGTTGCAAGTTTTGTGGCTGCTACGGGCTGAGCAAGAACCGTTCTTACCTACGCATCAAAACCACAACAATAGTTTGTCAAGTTGGTGCTGTTTTAACCTTCGCAAGGACCGGACGTAGCCACACTCGGTTCAACTAAAGTTGGAGAAACTAACACCCGCCAGCCACCTGTGTGCAAAGCACGTCGGTAGAACCAGTCTCGCGTAAGCGTACGCGTAATGTGGGTCCGGGCCGCTTCATCCAACAATACCGCCGAACCAAAGTGTGACATGCTGGTAAGCAGTACGACTTATATCGCCCACAACTCACTTGTGTTCTACTCGTGCATATTACATCAACACATAAAACCTGGCTCGGATGCCACTGTTGGGGAACGTAGTAATTTCAAAAAAATTCCTTCCCACACGCAAGATCATGGTGATGCATAGCAACGAGAGGGGAGAGTGTTGTCCACGTACCCTCGTAGACCGAAAGCGGAAGCGTTAGCACAACACGGTTGATGTAGTCGTACGTCTTCACGATCCGACCGATCAAGTACCGAACACACGGTACCTCCGAGTTCTGCACACGTTCAACTCGATGACGTCCCTCGAACTCCGATCCAGCCGAGTGTTGAGGGAGAGTTTCATCAGCATGATGGCGTGGTGATGATGATGATGTTCTACCAATGCAGGGCTTCTCCTAAACACCACTATGATATGACCGAGGTGGATTATGGTGGAGGGGGCACCGCACGCGGCTAAGAGATCAAGAGATCAATTGTTGTGTCTTTGGGGTGCCCCTGCCTCCGTATATAAAGGAGTGGAGGAGGGTGAGGGTCGGCCCTCTCTATGGCGCGCCCTAGGGGAGTCCTACTCCCACCGGGAGTAGGATTCCCCCTTTCCTAGTAGAACTAGGAGCCCTTCCAAGTAGTAGGAGTAAGAGGGAAGGAAAGGGAAGGGAAAAGGAGAAGGAAGGAAGGGGGCGCCCCCCTCCCTAGTCCAATTCGGACCAGCCCATGGGGAGGGGTGCAGCTACCCTTTGAGGCCTTTCTCTCCTTTCCCGTATGGCCCATTAAGGCCCAATACGAATTCCGGTAACTCCCCGGTACCCCCGAAAATACCCGAATCACTAGGAACCTTTCCGATGTCCGAATATAGTCGTCCAATATATCGATATTTACGTCTCGACCATTTCGAGACTCCTCGTCATGTCCCCGATCTCATCCGGGACTCCGAATTACCTTCTGTACATCAAATCACATAAACTCATAATACAATCGTCACCGAAACTTTAAGCGTGCGGACCCTACGGGTTTGAGAACTATGTAGACATGACCGAGACATGTCTCCGGTCAATAACTAATAGCGGAACCTAGATGCTCATATTGGCTCCCACATATTCTACGAAGATCTTTATCGGTCAGACCGCATAACAACATACATTGTTCCCTTTGTCATCGGTATGTTACTTGCTCGAGATTCGATCGTCGGTATCTCAATACCTAGTTCAATCTCGTTACCGGCAAGTCTCTTTACTCGTTTCGTAATACATCATCTCGTAACTAACTCATTAGTTGCAATGCTTGCAAGGCTTAAGTGATGTGCATTACCGAGAGGGCCCAAAGATACTTCTCCGACAATCGGAGTGACAAATCCTAATCTCGAAATACGCCAACCCAACAAGTACCTTCGGAGACACCTGTAGAGCACCTTTATAATCACCCAGTTACGTTGTGAAGTTTGGTAGCACACAAAGTGTTCCTCCGGTAAACGGGAGTTGCATAATCTCATAGTCATAGGAACATGTATAAGTCATGAAGAAAGCAATAGCAAGAAAGTAAATGATCAAGTGCTAAGCTAACGGAAAGGGTCAAGTCAATCACACCGTTCTCCTAATGATGTGATCCCATTAATCAAATGACAACTCATGTCTATGGTTAGGAAACATAACCATGTTTGATCAACGAGGTAGTCAAGTAGAGGCATACTAGTGACACTCTGTTTGTCTATGTATTCACACATGTATTATGTATCCGGTTAATACAATTCTAGCATGAATAATAAACATTTATCATGACATAAGGAAATAAATAATAACTTTATTATTGCCTCTAGGGCATATTTCCTTCACCTCACCCCTTGCTCCTTTATATACGAGGGCAGGGGGGCACCCTAGAACACACAAGTTGATTGTTTCCAGCCGTGTGCGGTGCCCCCCTCCACCATAATCCACCTCGGTCATATCGTAGCGGTGTTTAGGCGAAGCCCTGTTCTAGTAGAATCATCATCACCATCATCACGCCATCGTGTTGACGAAGCTCTCCCTCGACACTCTGTTGGATCGTGAGTTCGTGGGATGTCACCGAGCCGAACGTGTGCAGATAACGGAGGTGCCGTAATTTCGGCACTAGGATCGATCGATCATGAAGATGTACGACTACATCAACCGTGTTGTCATAACGCTTCCGCTTACGGTCTACAAGGGTACATAGACAACACTCTCCCCTCTCGTTGCTATGCATCACCATGATCTTGCGTGTGCGTAGGATTTTTTTTGAAATTACTGCGTTCCCCAACAGTGGCATCCGAGCCAGGTTTATGCGTAGATGTTATATGCATGAGTAGAACACAAAGGAGTTGTGGGCGTGGGTATGTACATATTGCTTGTCGTCACTAGTTGATTCTTGATTCAGCGGTACTGTTGGATGAAGCGGCCCAGACCGACATTACACATACGCTTATGCAAGACTGGTTCTACCGACGTGCTTCGCACACAGGTGGTTGGTGGGTGTCAGTTTCTCCGACTTTAGTTGAATCAGATTTAATGAACAGGGTTCTTTCTGAAGATCAAAAAGCAACCACTATACCGCGTTGTGGTTTTTGGTGCATAGGTAAGAACGGTTCTTGCTCAGTCCGTAGCATCCACGTAAAACTTGCAACAACAAAGTAGAGGACGTCTAACTTGTTTTTGCAGGGCATGTTGTGATGTGATATGGTTAAGACATGATGCTAAATTTTATTGTATGATATGATCATGTTTTGTAACAAAGTTATCGGCAACTGGCAGGAGCCATATGGTTGTCACTTTATTGTATGAAATGCAATCACCATGTAATTGCTTTACTTTATCACTAAGCGATAGCGATAGTCATAGAAGCAATAGTTGGCGAGACGACAACGATGCTTCGATGGAGATCAAGGTGTCAAGCCGGTGACGATGGTGATCATGATGGTGCTTTGGAGATGGAGATCAAAGGCACAAGATGATGATGGCCATATCATATCACTTATATTGATTGCATGTGATGTTTATCCTTTATGCATCTTATTTTGCTTAGTTTGATGGTAGCATTATAAGATGATCTCTCACTAAATTTCAAGGTATAAGTGTTCTCCTTGAGTATGCACCGTTGCTACAGTTCATCATGCCGAGACACCACGTGATGATCGGGTGTGATAAGCTCTACGTTCACATACAACGGGTGCAAGCCAGTTTTTCACACGAAGAATACTCGGGTTAAACTTGACGAGCTTAGCATATGCAGATATGTCCTCGGAACACTGAGGCCGAAAGGTCGAGCGTGAATCATATAGTAGATATGATCAACATAGTGATGTTCACCATTGAAAACTACTCCATCTCACGTGATCATCGGACATGGTTTAGTTGATATGGATCATGTGATCACTTAGATGATTAGAGAGATATCTATCTAAGTGGGAGTTCTTAAATAATTTGATTAATTGAACTTCAATTTATCATGAACTTACTAACTGATAGTATTTTGCATGTCTACGTTATTGTAGATAGATGGCCCGTGTTGTTGTTCCGTTGAATTTTAATGTGTTCCTAGAGAAAGCTAAGTTGAAAGATGATGGTAGCAACTACACGGACTGGGTCCGTAACTTGAGGATTATCCTCATTGCTGCATAGAAGAATTATGTCCTGGAAGCACCGCTAGGTGACAAACCCGCTGCAGGAGCAACGCCAGATGTTGTGAACACCTGGCAGAGCAAAGCTGATGACTACTCGATAGTTCAATGTGCCATGCTTTACGGCTTAGAACCTGGACTTCAACGACATTTTGAACGTCATGGAGCATATGAGATGTTCGAGGAGTTGAAGTTAATATTTCAAGCAAATGCCCAGATTGAGAGATATGAAGTCTCCAATTAGTTCTACTGCTGCAAAATGGAGGAGAATAGTTCTGTCAGTGAACATTTACTCAGAATGTCTGGGTACCACAACCACTTGACTCAGCTGGGAGTTAATCTTCCTGATGATAGTGTCATTAACAAAGTTCTTCAATCACTTCCACCAAGCTACAAGAGCTTTGTGATGAACTATAATATGCAAGGGATGGACAAGACGATTCCTGAGCTATTCGCAATGCTAAAGGCTGCGGAGGTAGAAATCAAGAAGGAGCATAAAGTGTTGATGGTCAACAAGACCACCAGTTTCAAGAAAAAGGGTAAAAGGGAAGAAGGGGAACTTCAAGAAGAACAGCAAGTCAGTTGTTGCTCAAGTGAAGAAACCCAAGTCTGGACCTAAACCTGAGACTGAGTGGTTCTACTACAAAGGGACTGGTCACTATAAGCGGAACTGCCCCAAGTATTTGGTGGAGAAGAAGGATGGCAAAGGGAAAGGTATATTTGATATACATGTTATTGATGTGTACCTTACTAATGCTCGCAGTAGTGCCTGGGTATTTGATACTGGTTCAGTTGCTAACATTTGCAACTCGAAACAGGGGCTACGGATTAAGCGAAGATTGGCTAAGGACGAGGTGACAATGCGCGTGGGAAATGGTTCCAAAGTCGATGTGATCACCGTCGGCACGCTACCTCTACATCTACCTTCGGGATTAGTTTTAGATCTGATTGTTATTTGGTGCCAGCGTTGAGCATGAACATTATATCTGGATCTTGTTTGATGCAAGACGGTTATTCATTTAAATCAGAGAATAATGGTTGTTCTATTTATATGAGTAATATCTTTTATGGACATGCACCCTTGATGAGTGGTCTATTTTTACTAAATCTTGATAGTAGTGATACACATGTTCATAGTATTGAAGCCAAAAGATACAGAGTTGATAATGATAGTGCAACTTATTTGTGGCACTGCCGTTTAGGTCATATTGGTGTAAAGCACATGAAGAAACTCCATTCCGATGGACTTCTGGAATCACTTGGTACTTGCGAACCATGCCTCATGGGCAAGATGACTAAAACTCCGTTCTTCGGAACGATGGAGTGAGCAACAGAGTTATTGGAAATCATACATACTGATGTATGTGGTCCAATGAACATTGAAGCTCGTAGTGGATATCATTATTTTCTCATCTTCACAGATGATTTGAGCAGATATGGGTATATCTACTTAATGAAACATAAGTCTGAAACATTTGAAAAGTTCAAAGAATTTCAGAGTGAAGTGGAAAATCATCGTAACAAGAAAATCAAGTTTCTACGATTTGATCGTGGAGGTGAATATTTGAGAGTTTGGACTTCATTTGAAACAATGCGGAATAGTGTCGCAACTCACGCCACCTGGAACACCACAACGTAATGGTGTGTCCGAACATTGTAACCGCACTTTATTAGAAATGGTGCGACCTATGGTGTCTCTCACTGATTTACCGCTATCATTTTGGGGTTATGCTTTAGAGACGGTTGCATTCACGTTAAATAGGGCACCATCTAAATCCGTTGAGACGACACCTTATGAATTGTGGTTTGGCAAGAAACCCAAGTTGTCGTTTCTTAAAGTTTGGGGCTGCGATGCTTATGTGAAAAAGCTTCAACCTGATAAGCTCGAACCCAAATCGGAGAAATGTGTCTTCATAGGATACCCAAAGGAGACTGTTGGGTACACCTTCTATCACAGATCCGAAGACAAGATATTCATTGCTAAAAATGGATCCTTTCTAGAGAAGGAGTTTCTCTCAAAAGAAGTGAGTGGGAGGAAAGTAGAACTTGACGAGGTAATTGTACCTTCTCCCTTATTGGGAAGTAATTCATCACTGAAATAAGCTCCAGTGATTCCTACACCAGTAAGTGAGGAAGCTAATGATGATGATCATGAAACTTCTGATCAAGTTACTACCGAACCTCGTAGGTCAACCAGAGTAAGATCTGCACTAGAGTGGTACGGTAATCCTATTCTGGAAGTCATGTTACTTGACCATGATGAACCTACGAACTATGAGGAAGCGATGATGAGCCCAGATTCCTCAAAATGGCTTGAGGCCATGAAATCTGAGATGAGATCCATGTATGAGAACAAAGTACGGACTTTGGTTGACTTGCCCGTTGATCGGCAGGCCATAGAGAATAAATGGATCTTCAAGAAGAAGACTACCGATGACGGTAATATTACTGTCTACAAAACTCGACTTGTTGCAAAAGGTTTTCGACAAGTTCAATGAGTTGACTACGATGAGACCTTCTCACCCGTAGCGATGCTTAAGTCCGTCTGAATCATGTTAGCAATTGGCGCATTTTATGATTATGAAAATTGGCAAATGGATGTCAAAACTGCATTCCTTAATGGATATCTTAAAGAAGAGTTGTATATGATGAAACCAAAAGGTTTTGTCGATCCAAAAGGTGCTAACAAAGTGTGCAAGCTCTAGTGATCCATTTATGGACTGGTGCAATCCTCTCAGAGTTGGAATATACGCTTTGATAGTGTGATCAAAGCATATGGTTTTATACAGACTTTTGGAGAAGCCTGTATTTACAAGAAAGTGAGTGGGAGCTCTGTAGCATTTCTGATATTATATGTAGATGACATATTATTGATCGGAAATGATACTGAATTTCTGAATAGCATAAAAGGATACTTGAATTAGAATTTTTCAATGAAAGACCTCAATGAAGCTGCTTATATATTGGGCATCAAGATCTATAGAGATAGATCAAGACGCTTAATTGGACTTTCACAAAGCACATACCTTGATAAAGTTTTGAAGAAGTTCAAAATGGATCAAGCAAAGAAAGGGTTCTTTCCTGTGTTACAAGGTGTGAAATTGAGTCAGACTCAATGCCCGACCACTGCAGAAGATAGAGAGAAAATGAAAGGTGTTCCCTATGCTTCAGCCATAGGCTCTATCATGTATGCAATGTTGTGTACCAGACCTAATGTGTCCCTTGTTATCAGTTTAGCGGGGAGGTAGCAAAGTAATCCAGGAGTGGATCACTGGACAGCGGTCAAGAACATCCTGAAATACCTGAAAAGGACTAAGGATATGTTTCTCGTATATGGAGGTGACAAAGAGCTCGTCGTAAATGGTTACGTCGATGCAAGCTTTGACACTGATCCGGATGACTCTAAGTCACAAACCGGATACGCATTTTTATTAAATGGTGGAGCTGTCAGTTCGTGCAGTTCCAAGCAGAGCGTCGTGGCGGGATCTACATGTGAAGCGGGGTACATAGCTGCTTCGGAAGCTGCAAATGAAGGAGCCTGGATGAAGGAGTTTATATCCGATCTAGGTGTCAGACCTAGTGCATCGGGTCCAACGAAAATATTTTGTGACAATACTGGTGCAATTGCCTTGGCAAAGGAATCCAGATTTCACAAGAGAACCAAGCACATCAAGAGACGCTTCAATTCCATTCGCGATCAAGTCAAGGAGGGACACATAGAGATTTGCAAGATACATACGGATCTGAATGTTGCAGACCCATTGACTAAGCCTCTCTCACGAGCAAAACATGATCAACACCAAGACTTCATGTGTAACATCCCAAAATTTCAATTTGGAATGTTATACACTAGATCATCATTGCATATCATATTTATTGCATTTTGGTTGATCCTAGAAATTTCACGCAACTCGAGGACCCTCGGAGAGAGTTGGGGATTTCGTTATTTTCATATTTGAGTTTTCTCAAATTTTGAAAATAGGATCATTTGATTTTATTTATTTTATCTTCAATTATTTCTATTATAAAAATGTGAGAGAGGGAATAAAATGACTTTCTCAAAATAAAGAAATATTGGGGATTTAATAGTAAAATCAAACAAGATTTTATTCTGGTTTTATTTGCTATTTTATTTGAATTTAGGAAAAATGCACGTTTTTCAAAATTGCATTTAGGCCCTAAACAAATGTTCATCCTGTGCGGCTTGATTTTATATGTCGGGGAACATTTATTTCGGGATTTTTGGAGTTCGTTTAGTATTCCTTTTGTTTTTTTCTGAGCGTAACTATTTAAAAAAAAACGCAACCGACTTAACGGGCCGTGTCCGACCCGGACACTAGGCCCGTCCGACTTTATAAGCCGGGGAGGCCCAGCCGGACCCCCCCTCAAACCCTAGCCGCCTAGCCCGTCGTCGCCGCCTTCGACGCTGCCCGCCCCGCGCCGCGACGCCGCCGCCGCTGCCGAAGCGCCGCCGCCGCCCCGCGCCGCCGGATCCATCGCCAGAGGTAGACCTCGCTGCCGCCGGTTTTTCCCGAAAAACCGTTCGGTTTTTCCGACGGTTTTGTTCGTTTTTTTAGTTTCGGTTTTTTAAATAGATTGGTTTTTCCGGTTTATTTAATTAGCGAGCGTTCGTCCATTCGTTCGTTTTAACGAACGTCCGTCGTTTTTCTTTTTCTCGGATTAATTCCGCGATTTTTCAGATCGCGATTTCTGATCCGATTTTCATTTTAGTCTAACCTTTCGCTCGTTTATCGGAATCAGGCGATTCAAGCGCCTGGAATTTCGTCTCGAAACCCTCTTTCCGTTTAACCAACTCAAACAAGTTTTTGCCACTATAAAAATTGCCCTAGATCTAGAATAGTAAACTAAGCCTTTTCTTTTGCCGTTTGTCTTTCGTTGCTTCGTTCGATTTGATTCTTTTTGCCAACCGGAGTTCTTAAGTTGAACTTTCTGGTTAGATCTCTTATTTGAGTATTACATGTGCATTAGTTGAGTACTTATTGTATGCTTGTTTGTTTGCGATAGAGTACCCGGAGTGCGCCGCTTGCTACTTCGAATCGCTAGGTTTCCCGGATCATCGGCAAGGCAAGTAACACTTTGATCATGTTTTCCCTCTACCCAGTTTTATTGCATTAAATCAATCCTCACACATTGCATGATTAGGATCTAATTAAATTGTGGGTTTGGGAAGTAGTTGAGGTAGTACCTATTACCTGTTATTATCAAACCTTTGGGGGTTACTTCTACATTTGCTTATTATGCCATGCTATGCTAGTAGACGTGGATTGGGTGAGTGTATCCATGACAGATGTGAGATTGTTAATAAATGGTTTATTTAAGGTGGCAACTTAAACACACATCTGGGTGGATTGAGGCACCTGGGTATTCCAGCGATTGCCTGTTTTTCTTTTGGACCGCCACCCAGGCTCAAAGGGATCATGAGATTATTCATGCTAGAAACTTCCGTGTGCAGCCACAAGCTATTATGGGCTCTAACATAGTTGACTAAGTTGTGCGAACTCTTACAGTGGTAGACTAGCAGATGTAGGGGAAAGTATGTGTAACGGTCTACCCGATCGTAAGGTGCTAGCGCTTCTGAAAGACTATGTCTTGGTCATCCGTCTTCTCAAACACCATATAGTGCGAGAAACCAAACAGAGGCGATCGAGTCTTGTGGGGAAAAGTGCGCAAACCTCTGCAGAGTGTATAAACTAATCATGATTAGCCGTGTCCCCGGTTATGGACATCTTGAGTATCTAGTACCTGGATTATCATGTGAATCTCAACATGTTACTCTAAAATTAATTTTGTTGGGTTTTGTTTAATGATGATGCTTAATTGGGATTGAAAATGCTGTCAACCATTCTCAATGTTTAACAACTACCATGATAGTTAAATAAAATTTATTCCTTTTCAGTAGGGAAAAATTGGCTTTACGCAAAACTGTAACCATAGAGCTTTCCACCAGCCAAATATGCATATAGAATAGCCTATTTCATTCCATTACTCTCTATGTGTTACTTTGCCAGCATATTCCTTGTGCTAGCCCATTTCGGGCTGCAACGTTAATGTTGCACACTTTTCAGACGACGATTAAGGTGTTTTTAGGTCGTGGTTCTATACTCAGTGATGCCGTTGGAGTTGATGGACTCACTTATCTTCCAAGCCTTCCGCTGTTATCATTATTAGATGGCCTTAAACCATATTTATTATAATAAGTTCTCTTTTGAGACTTCGATGTAATAAGTGTGTGATTGCTACTCTGTTATAAATCCTTCAAATACAGTGTGGTGTCAGCATTACTGATCCAGGAATGACACCTGAGCACAGAGATTGGACCGTTGAGGTCTGGTCGCTACAAGATGGTATCAGAGCACACGCTGACTGTAGGACACGGCCACTAAGCTAAAGACCTAGATCCCTACTCACTCTCCTCTCTTTTCTGACTTCTCATCTTTTCTACTCTTTTAGGATGGCGGATGCAAGGAAAAAGTTCACTCAACCAGATGAAGATACACCCTTTGGACGTCACTTGAAGGAAGTCACTAGATACTGTTGGGGAACGTAGCAGAATTTTAAAATTTTCTACACATCACCAAGATCAATCTATGGAGTCATCTAGCAACGAGGGAGAGGGGAGTGCATCTACATACCCTTGTAGATCGCGAGCGGAAGCGTTCAAGAGAACGGGGTTGATGGAGTCGTACTCGTCGTGATCCAAATCACTGATGATCTAGCGCCGAACGGACGGCACCTCCGTGTTCAACACACGTACGGTTGGGAAGACGTCTCCTCCAACTTGATCCAGCAAGGGGGAAGGAGAGGTTGATGGAGATCCAGCAGCACAACGGCGTGCTAGTGGAAGCAACGGCGATCTCGGCAGGGCTTCGCCAAGCTTAGCGAGAGGGAGAGGTGTCACGGGAGTGAGAGGAAGGTGCCAGGGGCTAGGGTGCTGCTGCCCTCCCTCCCCCCACTATATATAGGACCCCTAAGGGGGGGGCGCCGGCCCTAGGAGATGAGATCTCCAAGGGGGGCGGCGGCCAAGGGGGTGGCTTGCCCCCAAGCCAAGTGGGGCGCCCCCACCCCTAGGGTTTCCAACCCTAGGCGCAGGGGGAGGCCCATGGGGGCGCACCAGCCCACCAGGGGCTGGTTCCCGTCCCACTTCAGCCCATGGGGCCCTCCGAGATAGGTGGCCCCACCCGGTGGACCCCCCGGGACCCTTCCGGTGGTCCCGGTATAATACCGATTACCCCTGAAACTTTCCCGATGGCCGAAACTTGACTTCCTATATATAAATCTTCACCTCCGGACCATTCTGGAACTCCTCGTGACGTCCAGGATCTCATCTAGGACTCCGAACAACTTTCGGGTTACCATATACTAATATCTCAACAACCCTAGCATCACCGAACCTTAAGTGTGTAGACCCTACGGGTTCGGGAGACACGCAGACATGACCGAGACGACTCTCCGGTCAATAACCAACAGCGGGATCTGGATACCCATGTTGGCTCCCACATGCTCCTCGATGATCTCATCTGATGAACCACGATGTCGAGGATTCAATCAATCCCGTATACAATTCCCTTTGTCAATCGGTACGTTACTTGCCCGAGACTCAATCGTCGGTATCCCAATACCTCGTTCAATCTCGTTACCGGCAAGTCACTTTACTCGTACCGTAATGCATGATCCCATGACCAACCACTTGGTCACATTGAGCTCATTATGATGATGCATTACCGAGTGGGCCCAGAGATACCTCTCCGTCATACGGAGTGACAAATCCCAGTCTTGATTCGTGCCAACCCAACAGACACTTTCGGAGATACCCGTAGTGCACCTTTATAGTCACCCATTTACGTTGTGACATTTGGCACACCCAAAGCACTCCTACTGTATCCGGGAGTTGCACAATCTCATGGTCTAAGGAGATGATACTTGACATTCGGAAAAGCTATAGCGAACGAACTACACGATCTTTGAGCTATGCTTAGGATTGGGTCTTGTCCATCACATCATTCTCCTAATGATGTGATCCCGTTATCAATGACATCCAATGTACATAGTCAGGAAACCATGACTATCTTTTGATCAACAAGCTAGTCAACTAGAGGCTCACTAGGGACATGGTGTGGTCTATGTATTCACACATGTATTACGATTTCCGGATAACACAATTATAGCATGAACAATAGACAATTATCATGAACAAGGAAATATAATAATAACCATTTTATTATTGCCTCTAGGGCATATTTCCAACAGTCTCCCACTTGCACTAGAGTCAATAATCTAGTTACATTGTGATGAATCGAACACCCATACAGTTCTGGTGTTGATCATGTTTTGCTCTAGGGAGAGGTTTAGTCAATGGATCTTCCACATTCAGGTCCGTATGTACTTTACAAATATCTATGTCTCCATTTTGAACACTTTCACGAATGCAGTTGAAGCGACGCTTGATATGCCTGGTCTTCCTGTGAAACCTGGGCTCCTTGGCAAGGGCAATAGCTGCAGTGTTGTCATAGAAGAGAGTCATTGGGCCCGACGCATTGGCTATGACTCCTAGGTCGGTAATGAACTCCTTCACCCAGATTGCTTCTTGTGCTGCCTCCGAGGCTGCCATGTACTCCGCTTCACATGTAGATCCCGCCACAACGCTTTGCTTGCAGCTGCACCAGCTTACTGCCCCACCATTCAAAATATACACGTATCCGGTTTGCGACTTAGAGTCATCCAGATCTGTGTCGAAGCTAGCATCGACGTAACCCTTTACGACGAGCTCTTCTTCACCTCCATAAACGAGAAACATATCCTTAGTCCTCTTCAGGTACTTCAGGGTATTCTTGACCGCTGTCCAGTGTTCCATGCTGGGATTACTTTGGTACCTTCATACCAAACTTACGGCAAGGTTTACATCAGGTCTGGTACACAGCATAACATACATGATAGACCCTATGGCCGAGGCATAGGGGACGACACTCATATTTTCTCTATCTTCTGCCGTGGTCGGGCATTGAGCCGTGCTCAATCTCGTACCTTGCAATACAGGCAAGAACCCCTTCTTTGACTGATCCATATTGAACTTCTTCAATATCTTGTCAAGGTACATACTTTGTGAAAGACCAATGAGGCGTCTCGATCTATCTCTATAGATCTTGATGCCTAATATGTAAGCAGCTTCTCCAAGATCCTTCATTGAAAAACACTTGTTCAAGTAGGCCTTTATGCTTTCCAAGAATTCTATATCATTTCCCATCAACAGTATGTCATCCACATACAATATGAGAAATGCTACAGAGCTCCCACTCACTTTCTTGTAAATGCAGGCTTCTCCATAAGTCCGCGTAAACCCAAACGCTTTGATCATCTCATCAAAATGAATGTTCCAACTCCGAGATGCTTGCACCAGCCCATAGATCGAGCGTTGGAGCTTGCACACCTTGTCAGCACTCTTAGGATCGACAAAACCTTCCGGCTGCATCATATACAATTCTTGCTTAAGGAAACCATTAAGGAATGTCGTTTTGACGTCCATTTGCCATATCTCATAATCATAGAATGCGGCAATTGCTAACATGATTCGGACGGACTTCAGCTTCGCTACGGGTGAGAAAGTCTCATCGTAGTCAACCCCTTGAACTTGTCGATAACCCTTAGCAACAAGCCGAGCTTTATAGATGGTCACATTACCATCCGCGTCTGTCTTCTTCTTAAAGATCCATTTATTTTCTATGGCTCGCCGATCAACGGGCAAGTCAGTCAAAGTCCATACTTTGTTTTCATACATGGATCCTATCTCGGATCTCATGGCTTCCAGCCATTTGTCGGAATCTGGGCCTGCCATCGCTTCTTCATAGTTCGAAGGTTCACCGTTGTCTAACAACATGATTTCCAAGACAGGGTTGCCGTACCACTCTGGTGCGGAATGTGTCCTTGTGGACCTATGAAGTTCAGTTGCAACTTGATTTGAAGTTTCATGATCATCATCATTAACTTCCTCTCTAGTCGGTGCAGGCATCTCAGGAACAATTTCCTGAGCTACGCCACTCTCCGGTTCAAGAGGTAATACTTCATCAAGTTCTACTTTCCTCCCACTTATTTCTTTCGAGAGAAACTCTTTCTCTAGAAAGGATCCATTCTTGGCAACAAAGATCTTGCCTTCGGATCTGAGGTAGAAGGTATACCCAATAGTTTCTTTAGGGTATCCTATGAAGACGCATTTTTCCGACTTGGGTTCGAGCTTTTCAGGTTGAAGTTTCTTGACATAAGCATCGCATCCCCAAACTTTTAGAAACGACAGCTTAGGTTTCTTCCCAAACCATAATTCATATGGTGTCGTCTCAACGGATTTAGACAGAGCCCTATTTAAAGTGAATGCGGCAGTCTCTAAAGCATAGCCCCAAAATGACAGCGGTAGATCGGTAAGAGACATCATAGATCACACCATATCCAATAGAGTGCGATTACGATGTTCGGACACACCATTACGCTGAGGTGTTCCAGGCGGCATGAGTTGTGAAACTATTCCACATTTCCTTAAGTGTGTGCCAAATTCGTGACTCAAGTATTCTCCTCCCACGATCTGATCGCAAGAACTTGATTTTTCTGTCACGTTGATTCTCAACCTCACTCTGAAATTCCTTGAACTTTTCAAAGGTCTCAGACTTGTGTTTCATAAGTAGACATACCCATATCTACTCAAGTCATCAGTGAGGGTGAGAACATAACGATAGCCACCACGAGCCTCAACACTCATTGGACCGCACACATCAGTATGTATGATTTCCAATAAGTTGGTTGCTCGCTCCATTGTTCCTGAGAACGGAGTCTTGGTCATTTTACCCATGAGGCATGGTTCGCACGTGTCAAATGATTCGTAATCAAGAGACTCCAAAAGTCCATCTGCATGGAGCTTCTTCATGCGTTTGACACCTATGTGACCAAGGCGGCAGTGCCACAAGTATGTGGGACTATCATTATCAACCTTACATCTTTTGGTATTCACACTATGAATATGTGTAACATTACGCTCGAGATTCATTAAGAATAAACCATTCACCAGCGGGGCATGACCATAAAACATATCTCTCATATAAATAGAACAACCATTATTCTCGGATTTAAATGAGTAGCCATCTCAAATTAAACGAGATCCTGATACAATGTTCATGCTCAAAGCTGGCACTAAATAACAATTATTGAGGTTTAAAACTAATCCCGTAGGTAAATGTAGAGGCAGCGTGCCGACGGCGATCACATCGACCTTGGAACCATTCCCGACGCGCATCGTCACCTCGTCCTTCGCCAGTCTCCGCTTATTCCGCAGCTCCTGCTTTGAGTTACAAATGTGAGCAACCGCACCGGTATCAAATACCCAGGAGCTACTACGAGTACTGGTAAGGTACACATCAATTACATGTATATCACATATACCTTTAGTGTTGCGGCCTTCTTGTCCGCTAAGTATTTGGGGCAGTTCCGCTTCCAGTGACCACTTCCCTTGCAATAAAAACACTCAGTCTCGGGCTTGGGTCCATTCTTTGGCTTCTTCCCGGCAGCTTGCTTACCGGGCGCGGCAACTCCCTTGCCGTCCTTCTTGAAGTTCTTCTTACCCTTGCCTTTCTTGAACTTAGTGGTTTTATTCACCATCAACACTTGATGTTCCTTTTTGATTTCCACCTCTGCTGATTTCAGCATTGAATATACCTCAGGAATGGTCTTTTCCATCCCCTGCATATTGAAGTTCATCACAAAGCTCTTGTAGCTCGGTGGAAGCGACTGAAGGATTCTGTCAATGACCGCGTCATCCGGGAGATTAACTCCCAGCTGAGTCAAGCGGTTATGCAACCCAGACATTTTGAGTATGTGCTCACTGACAGAACTATTTTCCTCCATCTTACAACTGAAGAACTTGTCGGAGACTTCATATCTCTCGACCCGGGCATGAGCTTGGAAAACCATTTTCAGCTCTTCGAACATCTCATATGCTCCGTGTTGCTCAAAACACTTTTGGAGCACCGGTTCTAAGCTGTAAAAAGCATGCCGCACTGAACAAGGGAGTAATCATCAGCACGTGACTGCCAAGCGTTCATAACGTCTTGGTTCTCTGGGATGGGTGCGTCACCTAGCGGTGCTTCTAGGACATAATCTTTCTTGGCAGCTATGAGGATGATCCTCAGGTTCCGGACCCAGTCCGTATAGTTGCTGCCATCATCTTTCAGCTTGGTTTTCTCTAGGAACGCGTTGAAGTTGAGGGCAACATTAGCGTGGGCCATTTGATCTACAAGACATAGTGTAAAGATTTTAGACTAAGTTCATGATAATTAAGTTCATCTAATCAAATTATTCAATGAACTCCCACTCAGATAGACATCCCTCTAGTCATCTAAGTGAAACATGATCCGAGTCAACTAGGCCGTGTCCGATCATCACGTGAGACGGACTAGTCAACATCGGTGAACATCTTCATGTTGATCGTATCTTCTATACGACTCATGCTCGACCTTTCGGTCTTCTGTGTTCCGAGGCCATGTCTGTACATGCTAGGCTCGTCAAGTCAACCTAAGTGTATTGCGTGTGTAAATCTGGCTTACACCCGTTGTATTCGAACGTTAGAATCTATCACACCCGATCATCACGTGGTGCTTCGAAACAACGAACCTTCGCAACGGTGCACAGTTAGGGGGAACACTTTCTTGAAATTATTACGAGGGATCATCTTATTTAAGCTACCGTCGTTCTAAGCAAATAAGATGTAAAACATGATAAACATCACATGCAATCAAATAGTGACATGATATGGCCAATATCATTTGCTCCTTTTGATCTCCATCTTCGGGGCTCCATGATCATCGTTGTCACCGGCATGACACCATGATCTCCATCATCATGATCTCCATCATCGTGTCTTCTTGAAGTTGTCTCGTCATCTATTACTTCTACTACTATGGCTAACGCTTTAGCAATAAAGTAAAGTAATTACATGACGTTTATGTTGACACGCAGGTCATAAATAAATTAAGACAACTCCTATGGCTCCTGCCGGTTGTCATACTCATCGACATGCAAGTCGTGATTCCTATTACAAGAAAATGATCAATCTCATACATCAAATATATCATTCATCACATCCTTTTGGCCATATCACATCACACGGCACATGCTGCAAAAACAAGTTAGACGTCCTCTAATTGTTGTTGCAAGTTTTTACGTGACTGCTATAGGTTTCTAGCAAGAACGTTTCTTACCTACGCCAAAACCACAACGTGATATGCCAATTTCTATTTACCCTTCATAAGGACCCTTTTCATCGAATTCGATCCGGCTAAAGTGGGAGAGACAGACACCCGCTAGCCACCTTATGCAACTAGTGTATGTCAGTCGGTGGAACCAGTCTCACGTAAGTGTACGTGTAAAGTCGGTCCGGGCCTCTTCATCCCACGATGCCGCCGAATCAAGATAAGACTAGTAACGGCAAGTAAATTGACAATATCGATGCCCACAACTGCTTTGTGTTCTACTTGTGCATGGAAACTACGCATAGACCTGGCTCATGATGCCACTATTGGGGAACGTAGCAGAATTTTAAAATTTTCTACGCATCACCAAGATCAATCTATGGAGTCATCTAGCAACGAGGGAGAGGGGAGTGCATCTACACACCCTTGTAGATCGCGAGCGGAAGCGTTCAAGAGAACGGGGTTGATGGAGTCGTACTCGTCGTGATCCAAATCACCGATGACCTAGCGCCGAACGGACGGCACCTCCGCGTTCAACACATGTACGGTTGGGAATACGTCTCCTCCAACTTGATCCAGCAAGGAGGAAGGAGAGGTTGATGGAGATCCAACAGCACGATGACGTGGTGGTGGAAGCAATGACGATCATGGCAGGGCTTCGCCAAGCTTAGCGAGAGGGAGAGGTGTCACGGGAGGGAGAGGGAGGCGCCAGGGGCTAGGGTGCGGGTACCCTCCCTTCCCCCCACTATATATATGACCCCTAGGGGGCGCCGGCCCTAGGAGATGGGATCTCCAAGGGGGGCGGCGGCCAAGGGGGGTGGAGTGCCCCCCAAGCCAAGTGGGGCGCCCCCCACCCCTAGGGTTTCCAACCCTAGGCGCAGGGGAAGGCCCAAGAGCGGCGCACCAGCCCACTAGGGGCCGGTTCCCCTCCCACTTCAGCCCATGGGGCCCTCCGAGATAGGTGGCCCCACCCGGTGGACCCCCGGGACCCTTCCGGTGGTCCCGGTACAATACCGATTATCCCCGAAACTTTCCCGATGGCCGAAACTTGACTTCCCATATATAAATCTTCACCTCCGGACCATTCTGGAACTCCTCGTGACGTCCGGGGTCTCATCCGGGACTCTGAACAACTTTCGGGTTACCGTATACTAATATCTCAACAACCCTAGCGTCACCGAACCTTAAGTGTGTAGACCCTACGGGTTCGGGAGACACGCAGACATGACCGAGACGACTCTCCGGTCAATAACCAACAGCGGGATCTGGATACCCATGTTGGCTCCCACATGCTCCTCGATGATCTCATCGGATGAACCACGATGTCGAGGATTCAATCAATCCCGTATACAATTCCCTTTGTCAATCGGTACGTTACTTGCGCGAGACTCGATCTTCGGTATCCCAATACCTCGTTCAATCTCGTTACCGGCAAGTCACTTTACTCGTACCGTAATGCATGATCCCGTGACCAACCACTTGGTCACATTGAGCTCATTATGATGATGCATTACCGAGTGGGCCCAGAGATACCTCTCCGTCATACGGAGTGACAAATCCCGGTCTTGATTCGTGCCAACCCAACAGACACTTTCGGAGATACCCATTGTGCACCTTTATAGTCACCCAGTTACGTTGTGACGTTTGGCACACCCAAAGCACTCCTATGGTATCCGGGAGTTGCACAATCTCATGGTCTAAGGAGATGATACTTGACATTCGGAAAAGCTATAGCGAACGAACTACACGATCTTTGAGCTATGCTTAGGATTGGGTCTTGTCCATCACATCATTCTCGTAATGATGTGATCCCGTTATCAATGACATCCAATGTCCATAGTCAGGAAACCATGACTATCTTTTGATCAACGAGCTAGTCAACTAGAGGCTCACTAGGGACGTGTTGTGGTCTATGTATTCACACATGTATTACGATTTTCGGATAACACAATTATAGCATGAACAATAGACAATTATCATGAACAAGGAAATATAATAATAACCATTTTATTATTGCCTCTAGGGCATATTTCCAACAGGATGCAAGGAACAAGTTCATGCAACCTGATGAAGATACACCCTTTGGACGTCACTTGAAGGAAGTCACTAGATATCTGAACATAGGAGTACCAAGCTTCACCGGAATCTACAACGCCACTCTACCTGAAGAAGAGCGCTGGATGATTCAAGTTCAAGTTCCAGGAAGGACGTTCATGCCAGTCACTGAGCCCATAGATTTTTCTTTTGATGCACCAACTTGGAGTCTAGGAAAGAGCATGGCAGCTCACATCGCCATAGGACGTATTGGAGAAGTCTACCGCAACGATCTCAAGGATACCATCTACCAGATTTGTGGGCACCGAGATGAGCACTGGGAGATGATCAACACCAGGATGGATAGATCAGTCGCAGCTTTTATCCAAGAGTTAAACCAGCACATTCGACGTCAGGAGAACCAGATGTGCGCCGACATGATATATCTGAAGAAGGCAAAGACAAGAATCAAGGAACTGGAGGAAGAACTCAAGGATACACGTGAAGATTACGAAGAGGAAACCGAAGTATTAGTGGAGAAGAATGATGATCTGATCAAGAAGATCAGAATATTTATGGGAGGCCCTACACCAGTAGAAGAAGACGAAGAACCCAAGGAGATTCGCCCGGAAGACTACATCATCATCGACGACACCGACTCGGATCCAGATGATAGCGTTGATGACTATGTTGATGAAGCCGGAGCAGATATAATGGAGTCTGCAACCGAAGAATATTTCTAGTAGACCACCTCATCAGTAGTAGTAGTCCACCATGTAAATATAGTAGTCCGATCACTTTTGCGATAGTTAGATCGATTGTATGCCCTTGTTTGATTGATTGAATGAAGTGAATTGTTTGCTTTTGCCTCATGTGCATATGGGTAGTGTTTTCTCTTTAGACCCCCTCTATTCTTAAATCTCATCTTTTCTAAACCCTCAGATGCCTCCGAGACGTGACCCCGGATTTACCTTTCCACCGGAGCTCACCCAGTTGATCCAGCAGCAGAACACATTGATGCAGTTGCTAGTCCAGAATCAAAATCAGGGGAACAACAACAACAGCCCACCACCACCGCCACCTATTGATCACTTAGCCCGTTTTCTTAGGCTGAATCCGCCAGTGTTTTCCAATAGCACCTAGCCGATAGTAGCAGATGATTGGCTCCGCAAGACAGCTAGAGAGTTGACCATAGTAGGATGCACGGATGCGGAAAAGGTGAAGTTTGCCGCACATCAGCTTGAAGGACCCGCAGCATCATGGTGGGAGAATTTCACAGCCACTTTTCCCTGTCGACACTGTCACGTGGGACCAGTTTCAGCAGGCTTTTCGAACTGCCCATGTTTCAGCAGGAGCTATGGCCACGAAGAAGCGAGAGTTTCGCAACTTGCGCCAAGGAGGACGGACAGTTGGCCAGTATGTGGAGGACTTTAGTAAATTAGCACGTTATGCCCCAGATGACGTTGCTACGGATGCAGCTAAGCAGGAGAAGTTTCTGGAAGGACTGAATGATGAGTTGAGCATGCAGTTGATGGTAGCAACCTTCAACAACTACCAGGAGTTGGTAGATCGTGCTCTCATGATTGAAGGGAAGCAGCAGCAAATTGAGAATCGCAAGAGGAAGTATGGACAAGGGAAGTACACTTCAGGAGCTCAGCAGAAGCCACGTTTTACCCCTAGACCGGGAGGACATTTTCAGCATACCCATGGAGGAGGTAGCTCGCACAATCACAATGGCACCAAGAATGGTAATGGGAATGGAGGAAGCAACGGCCAGAACCGCACCAACCCATCGACCCCAGCCAAGAGAGACCTGAGCCAAGTCACTTGTTTTAAGTGCCAGAAGACCGGACATTATGCCAATGTATGTCCGGAATCACAGAATGTAAATGGCAATGGAAGCTCTGGGAAGAAGCCGAACCCTTTCAATAGGGGACAGGTGAACCACGTTAACGTGGAGGAGGTTGAAGAGCAGCCGGATGCAGTAATCGGTAAGTTTTTGGTTAAGTCATTTACTGCACTCGTTCTTTTTGATACTGGTGCATCGCATTCATACATATCAAGGGGATTTGTGGATAAGTATAACCTGCCCACCAAAGTACTTAGAACACCTATGTTAGTAAGCTCACCAGGAGCGGAGTATATGGCTAGCCAATGATGTTTTCAAGTGCCATTAAGTATAGGTAGGCATGTGTTCCCCTCAGATTTGATAGTATTGGAATCACAAGGTTTGGATGTAATTCTGGGTAAGGATTGGTTGTCGATGTATGGAGGAAACATCGATTGCGCCAGTAAGTCGATTTTGCTTACCACCCCAGAAGGAAGAAGGATCAAGTATGTATCCCGACATGTGCCGAAGAGGACTCAAGTAAATTGTTTAACATGAGTTGTGCAGGAGGAAGTACTAGTAGTAAAGGATTTCCCCGATGTATTTCCGGAAGAGTTGCCAGGCATGCCACCGGATAGAGATATTGAGTTTTTGATTGAGATTTTGCCACGCATAGGGCCAATATCAAAGAGACCATATAGAATGCCTGCAAAGGATTTGGTGGAGATTAAGAAGCAAATTAAGGAGTTACTGGATAAAGGATACATTCACCCAAGTTCATCGCCTTGGGGATCGCCAGTACTTCTAGTGGAGAAGAAGGATGGATCGTTAAGGATGGTTGTTGATTATCGAGGTTTGAATGAAGTAGCCATCAAGAACAAGTACCCACTACCGATGATCAATGATCTGTTTGATCGATTGCAAGGAGCTAAGGTATTTTCCAAGATCGATCTGCGATCAGGATACCACGAGTTGAAGATTCGAGAACAGGATATACCTAAGACAGCTTTTACCACCAGGTATGGGCTGTATGAGTATACAGTTATGTCATTTGGTCTGACTAACGCACCTGCATATTTTATGAATATGATGAACAAAGTGTTTATGGAGTTCTTGGATAAGTTCATCGTAGTGTTCATTGATGATATCCTGGTTTACTCGAAGAATGAAGAGGAGCATAAGGAGCATTTGCGTTTGGTTCTTGGAAAGCTCAGAGAACATCAACTATATGCCAAGTTCAGCAAATGTGAGTTTTGGTTGAAGGAAGTTGGATTTCTCGGACAAGTTATATCCGGAGAAGGTATAGCAGTAGATCCCACTAAAGTTGATACCATGACCAAATGGGAAGCGCCAACAACAGTTGGAGAGATCCGGAGTTTTCTTGGACTCGCAGGATACTACCGGAGGTTTATTGAGAATTTCTCAAAGATTGCGAAGCCTATGACGGAGTTGTTAAAAAAGGATACCAAGTTCAAATGGACTGAGGAATGTGAGGCTAGTTTCCAGGAGTTGAAGAAACGTTTGGTTACCTCACCAGTATTGATTTTGCCAGATCAAACCAAGGATTATGAGGTGTATTGCGACGCTTCACGTCGAGGACTTGGAGCAGTGCTTATGCAGGAAGGAAGAGTTGTTTCATATGCCTCACGACAGCTTAAGCCCCATGAGTTGAATTATTCTACGCATGATTTGGAGTTAGCAGCCGTAGTGCATGCGTTGAAGACTTGGAGACATTTTCTGATTGGAAACCATTGCGAGGTGTACACGGATCACAAGAGTTTGAAGTATATTTTCACACAGAAGGAGTTGAACCTCAGACAAAGGAGATGGTTGGAGCTCATCAAGGATTATGATATGAAATTGCATTATCACCCCGGAAAGGCTAACGTAGTAGCTGACGCGTTGAGCCGTAAGAGCCATGTCAACACCCTAATGACGGGAGATTTACCGAGGGAGTTAGCCGAAAATCTTAGAGAGCTATGTTTGGAAATAGTTCCAAGAGGCTATGTAGCAGCATTGGAGATTCAGTCTACTTTGATGGATAAGATCAGAGAAGCCCAAAGACTGACAAGGAGATTGCCTCTATTAAGGAGAAAATGAGCAAAGGAAAGCTAAGGGATTTCGTGAGGATGAGCACGATACCTTATGGTTTGAAGACCGTGTTTATGTGCCTAATGATTCGGAGATCAGGAAGTTAATTTTACAAGAGGCCCATGATTCACCATATTCGATTCACCCAGGAAATGCCAAGATGTATTTGGATTTGAAGGATATTTTCTAGTGGACCGGAATAAAGACGGATATTGCGGAGTATGTAGCAGTTTGTGATGTATGTCAGAGAGTAAAGGCAGAGCATCAGAAGCCAGCCGGATTGCTACAACCATTGCCGATACCCGAATGGAAGTGGGATAAGTTAGGCATGGATTTTATTACAGGATTGCCCAGAACACGTTCAGGCTATGACTCGATATGGGTTGTAGTCGATCGTTTGACAAAGGTAGCTCATTTCATTCCCGTGAAGACTACCTATACCAGTGCAAAGTTGGCAAAGATATACATGACTAGAATCGTTTGTCTGCATGGAGTTCCAAGGAGCATAGTATCAGATAGAGGAACCCAATTTACCTCAAAGTTCTGGAATCAGTTGCATGAAACTTTGGGTACCAGACTGGAGTTTAGCACAGCTTTCCACCCGCAGACAGATGGACAGACTGAGAGAGTCAATCAAATTTTGGACGATATGCTAAGAGCTTGTGCGCTAGATTACGGATCTAGCTGGGACGAGAATTTGCCATATGCAGAGTTCTCTTACAACAACAACTATCAATCCAGTTTGAAGATGGCCCCTTTCGAAGCCTTGTACGGAAGGAGGTGCAGGACCCCATTGTCTTGGGATGAAGTTGGAGACCGCCAGTTGTTTGGACCGGATCTGATAAAGGAGTCTGAACAGAAAGTGAAATTGATTCGCGATAGGCTCAAGGTAGCTCAATCCAGGCAGAAGAGTTATGCAGATTCTAAACGCAAGGAGACAGTTTACGAAGTCGGAGACCGAGTTTATCTTCGAGTATCACCACTTCGAGGAGTTAAGCGCTTTGGAGTTAAGGGAAAGTTAGCGCCACGTTTTGTAGGCCCATACAAGTTTTGGAGCGTATGGGAGAAGTTGCCTATAAGTTGGAATTGCCCGAAGGATTGTCAGGAGTTCACGACGTGTTCCATGTATCCCAGTTGAAGAAGTGCCATGCAGAGATGGCTGAATACCGCTGAGAGATACGGTACCACTGGAAGCAATTCAGTTGGACAGTGATTTGACCTATGAGGAGAAACCAGTTAAGATTCTAGAGTATGCCAGTCGAGTCACCCGCAGCAAGGTTATCAAGTTTTGCAAGGTTCAGTGGAGCCACCACACGGAGGATGAAGCCACCTGGGAACGAGAGGAAGATTTGCTGAAGGACCACCCTCACCTATTTTCTAGCCAACCCGAATCTCGAGGGCGAGATTCATCTTAAGGGGGGTAGGTTTGTAACATCCCAAATTTTCAATTTGGAATGTTATACACTAGATCATCATTGCATATCATATTTATTGCATTTTGGTTGATCCTAGAAATTTCACGCAACTTGAGGACCCTCGGAGAGAGTTGGGGATTTCGTTATTTTCATATTTGAGTTTTCTCAAATTTTGAAAATAGGATCATTTGATTTGATTTATTTTATCTTCAATTATTTCTATTATAAAAATGTGAGAGAGGGAATAAAATGACTTTCCCAACATAAAGAAATATTGGGGATTTAAGAGTAAAATCAAACATGATTTTATTTTGGTTTTATTTGCTATTTTATTTGAATGTAGGAAAAATGCGCGTTTTTCAAAATTGCATTTAGGCCCCAAATAAATGTTCATCCCGTGCAGCTTGATTTTAGAAGCCGGGAAACATTTATTTCGGGATTTTTGGAGTCCGTTTAGTATTCCTTTTGTTTTTTTCTGAGCGTAACTATTTAAAAAGAACGCAACCGACCTAACGGGCCGTGTCCGACCCGGACACTAGGCCCGTCCGGCTTTATAAGCCGGGAGGCCCATCCGGAACCCCCTCAAACCCTAGCCACCTAGCCCGCCACCATCGCCTTCGCCGCCGCTGCCGCGCTGCGCCGCCGCCGCCCCGTCGCCCGCCGAATCCGTCGCCGGAGGTAGACCTCGCCGCCGCCGGTTTTTCCCGAAAAACCATCGGTTTTTCCGACAGTTTTGTTCGTTTTTTTTTAATTTCGGTTTTTTAAATAGATCAGTTTTTCCGGTTTATTTAATTAGCGAGCGTTCGTCCGTTCATTCGTTTTAAGGAACGTTCGTCATTTTTCTTTTTCTCGGATTAAATCCGCGATTTTTCAGATCGCGATTTCTGATCCGATTTTCGTTTTAGTCTAACTTTTCGCTCGTTTATCGGAATCAAACGATTCAAGCGCCTGGAGTTTCGTCTCGAAACCCTCTTTCCGTTCAACCAACTCAAACAAGTTTTTGCCACTGTAAAAATTGCCCTAGATCCATAATAGTAAACAAAGCCTTTTCTTTTGCCGTTTGTCTTTCGTTGCTTCGTTCGATTTGATTCTTTTTGCCAACCGGAGTTTTTAAGTTGAACTTTCTGGTTAGATCTCTTATTTGAGTTTTACCTGTGCATTAGTTGAGTACTTATTGTATGCTTGTTTGTTTGCGATAGAGTACCCGGAGTGCGCCGCTTGCTACTTCGAATCGCTAGGTTTCCCGGATCATCAGCAAGGCAAGTAACACTTTGATCATGTTTTCCCTCTACCCAGTTTTATTGCATTAGATCAATCCTCACACATTGCATGATTAGGATCTAATTAAATTGTGGGTTTGGGAAGTAGTTGAGGTAGTACCTATTACCTGTTATTATCAAACCTTTGCGAGTTACTTCTATGTTTGCTTATTATGCCATGCTATACTAGTAGACGTGGATTGGGTGAGTGTATCCATGATAGATGTGAGATTGTTAAGAAATGGTTTATTAAGGTGGCAACTTAAACACACATCTGGGTGGATTGAGGCACCTGGGTATTCCAGCGATTGCATGTTTTCCTTTTGGACCGCCACCCAGGCTCAAAGGGATCATGAGATTATTCATGCTAGAAACTTTCACGTGCAGCCACAAGCTATTATGGGCTCTAGCATAGTTGACTAAGTTGTGCGAACTCTTATAGTGGTAGACTAGCAGATGTAGGGGAAAGTAGGTGTAACGGTCTACCCGATCGTAAGGTGCTAGCGCTTCTGAAAGACTATGTCTCGGTCATCCGTCTTCTCAAACACCATGGAGTGCGAGAAACCAAACGGAGGCGATCGAGTCTTGTGGGGAAAAGTGCACAAACCTCTGCAGAGTGTATAAACTAATCATGATTAGCCGTGTCCCCGGTTATGGACATCTTGAGTATCTAGTACCTGGATTATCATGTGAATCTCAACATGTTACTCTAAAATTAATTTTGTTGGGTTTTGTTTAATGATGATGCTTAATTGGGATTGAGAATGCTGTCAACCATTCTCAATGTTTAACAACTACCATGATAGTTAAATAAAATTTATTCCTTTTCAGTAGGGAAAAATTGGTTTTACGCAAAACTGTAACCATAGTGCTTTCCACTAGCCAAATATGCATATAGAATAACCTATTTCATTCCATTACTCTCTATGTGTTACTTTCCCAGCATATTCCATGTGCTGACCCATTTCGGACTGCAACGTTAATGTTGCAGACTTTTCAGACGATGATTAAGGTGTTTTTAGGTCGTGGTTCTATACTCAATGATGTCATTGGAGTTGATGGACTCATTTATCTTCCAAGCCTTCCGCTGTTATTGTTATTAGATGGCCTTAAGCCATATTTATTATAATAAGTTCCCTTTTGAGACTTTCGATGTAATAAGTGTGTGATTGCTACTCTGTTATAAATCCTTCAAGTACTGTGTGGTGTCAGCATTACTGATCCAGGGATGACACCTGAGCACAGAGGTTGTACCGTTTGAGGTCTAGTCGCTACACCATGGGTGTTAGAATCATTACTATGTAATCTAGATTATTGACTCTAGTGCAAGTGGGAGACTGAAGGAAATATGCCCTAGAGGCAATAATAAAGTTGTTATTTATATTTCCTTATATCATGATAAATGTTTATTATTCATGCTAGAATTGTATTAACCAGAAACTTAGTACATGTATGAATACATAGACAAACAGAGTGTCACTAGTATGCCTCTACTTTACTAGCTTGTTGAATCAAAGATGGTTAAGTTTCCTAGCCATAGACATGAGTTGTCATTTGATTAACGGGATCACATCATTAGAGAATGATGTGATTGCTTGACCCATTCCGTTAGCTTAGCACAATGATCGTTTAGTTTGCTGCTATTGCGTTCTCCATAACTTATACATGTTCCTATGACTATGAGATCATGCAATTCTCGAATACCAGAGGAACACTTTGTGTGGTACCAAACGTTACAACATAACTGCGTGATTATAAAGGTTCTCTATAGGTGTCTCCGATGGTGTTTGTTGAGTTGGCATAGATCGAGATTAGGATTTGTCACTCTAATTGTCGGAGAGGTTTATCTGGGCCCTCTCGGTAATGCACATCAATATAAGCCTTGCAAGCAATGTGACTAATGATTTAGTTGCGGTATGATGCATTACAGAACGAGTAAAGAGACTTGCCTGTAACGAGATTGAACTAGGTATTGAGATATCAACGATCGAATCTCGGGCAAGTAACATACCGATGAGAAAGGGAACTACGTATATCATTATGCAGTTTGACAGATAAAGATCTTCTTAGAATATGTGAGAGCCAATATGAACATCCAGGTTCCGCTATTGGTTATTGACCAGAGACGTGTGTCGGTCATGTCTACATAGTTCTCGAACCCATAGGGTCTGCACGCTTAACGTTCGGTGACGATCGGTATTATGAGTTTATGTGTTTTGATGTACCAAAGGTAGTTTAGAGTCCCGGATGTGATCATGGACATGACGAGGAGTCTCAAAATGGTCGAGACATAAAGATTGATATATTGGATGACTATATTCAGACACCTGATGAGTTCCGGGGGTTACCGGATAATTATCGGAGTGTCGGGGGGTTATCGGAACCCCCGGGGGAACTAATGGGCCAACATGGGCCCTGTGAGAGAGAGAGGAGCGGCCATAGGGCTGGCCGCGCACCCCCCCCCTTGGGAGTCCGAATTGGACAAGGATCATAAAGCATTCTTTTCATGATCTACAAGCATAGAAATTTTATTACTCTCCACATAAGCAAAATTCTTCTCATTCGGAATAGTGGGAGCATCATAAGAAACTCGAATACTATAAATTGTTTCCACATTAAAGGAGTAATTTTAAGAAAAAGGGTAATCATAATCATGAAAAGTTTTGTAAATATAATCATCTCCACTTTTTATAGCATAAGTATCATCACAATAATCATCATAAGTAGCAACTTTGTCCTCATCATAATCAATTGAAACCTCTTCCAAGATAGTGGAATCATTACTAAATAAAGTCATAACCTCTCCAAATCCACTTTCATAATTGTCAAAATAAGATTCAACATCCTCCAAAATAGTGGGATCATTACTTCCTAAAGTTGACACTCTTCCAAACCCACTTTCATCAATATAATCATCATAAGTAGGAGGCATGCTATCATCATTATAAATTTGCATATCAAAACTTGGGAGACTAAAAATATCATCTTCATTAAATGTAGCATCCCCAAGCTTGGGACAAACATTAATTGCAGCAAATATATTCTCAAAAACATCATCTTCATCAAACATAGCATCCCCAAGCTTGGGCCTTTTCATATCATAAGCATAACCACTCTCATCATTAATAGTATGGATGGCACCAATAGTACAGCAACTATCATCATCACAATGAGAAATAGGAGCAACATCATTTGGGAGAGATACCTTTCTACCTTTAATTCTCGTCTTTTCTTTTTCTTCTTCACATCATGTGTGGGTTGAATTCTCTTTTTGGAGCTCCTTATTAATGAGATTGGTTGAATAGAAGGCTCCTCCTCGTTACCTGATTCATCATAAGAAATAATAGGAGAATATTGGGAAGTCTCTTCCCTTTCGTTAGTATTCTCTTCATCTTCCTTTTGTTTTCTTTTCTTTATGTAATTGGCAATATAAGGATTTTCAATGCAATTCACCTCACAATACATATAAATTTCTTCTAGATCAATATCGAGGAATTTCTCAAGGTTATATTCTGGAATATGCTTAGTTTGACGTTTCATTTCATCATAACCCAAAAGCAAACTAAGTTCATTATGATGTGCAAGGGAAATCAAGTCATCACAATTTTTGGACACGATTCGATCATGAAACAATTTGCATTTGATATTTAAATGACCACGTTCATTGCAAAGTTCACAAGTATGGCTAAGATATTTTAAATTTTCAGCACTAACATCTAGCCTCTCTTGCAACCATTTAGTTTCCAAATACTCATGCCTCTTGCAAAATCTATCTTCCCTGTTTGGTATGTACTTGCAAACTCTATGCACTCCACAAAAATTGACATGCTTATAAGAGATATTTTCATCATAACTAGTGCAATCATCATTAGTACTATGGATATTCAAAGAGTTCATACTAATAACATTGCAATCATGCTCATCATTCAAAGATTTAGTGCCAAACATTATATAGACTTCTTCTTCTAGCACTTGAGCACAATTTTCCTTTCCATCATTCTCACGAAAAATATTAAAAATATGAAGCGTATGAGGCAAACTTAATTCCATTTTTTGTAGTTTTCTTTTATAAACTAAACTAGTGCTAAAACAAGAAACTAAAAGATTCGATTGCAAGATCTAAAGACATACACTCAAGCGCTAACCTCCCCGGCAACGTCGCCAGAAAAGAGCTTGATGTCTACTACACAACCTTCTTCTTGTAGATGTTGTTGGGCCTCCAAGTGCAGAGATTTGTAGGACAGTAGCAAATTTCCCTCAAGTGGATGACCTAAGGTTTATCAATCCGTGTAAGGCGTAGGATGAAGATGGTCTCTCTCAAACAACCCAGCAACCAAATAACAAAAAATCTCTTGTGTCCCCAACACACCCAATACAATGGTAAATTGTATAGGTGCACTAGTTCGGCAAAGAGATGATGATACAAGTGCAATATGGATGGTAGATAAAGGTTTTTGTAATCTGAAAATATAAAAACAGCGAGGTAACTAATGATAAAAGTGAGCACAAGCGGTATTGCAATGCGTTGAAACAAGGCCTAGGGTTCATACTTTCACTAGTGCAAGTTCTCTCAACAATAATAACATAATTGGATCATATAACTACCCCTCAACATGCAACAAAGAGTCACTCCAAAGTCACTAATAGCGGAGAACAAACGAAGAGATTATTGTAGGGTATGAAACCACCTCAAAGTTATCCTTTCTGATCGATCTATTCAAGAGTCTGTAGTAAAATAACACGAAGCTCTTTCCGTTCAATCTATCATAGAGTTCGTACTAGTATAACACCTTAATACACAAATCAACCAAAACCCTAATGTCACCTAGATACTCCAATGTCACCTCAAGTATCCGTGGGTATGATTATATGATATGCATCACACAATCTCATATTCATCTATTCAACCAACACAAAGAACTTCAAAGAGTGCCCCAATGTTTCTACCGGAGAGTCAAGACGAAAACGTGTGCCAACCCCTATGCATAAGTTCATGAGGTCACAGAACTCGCAAGTTGATCACCAAGACATACATCAAGTGGATCACATGATATCCCATTGTCACCACAGATAAGCACGTGCAAGACATACATCAAGTGTTCTCAAATCCTTAAAGACTCAATCCGATAAGATAACTTCAAAGGGAAAACTCAATCCATCACAAGAGAGTAGAAGGGGAGAAACATCATAAGATCCAACTATAATAGCAAATCTCGCGATACATCAAGATCGTGCCACCTCAAGAACACGAGAGAGAGAGAGATCAAACACATAGCTACTGGTACATACCCTCAGCCCCGAGGGAGAACTACTCCCTCCTCGTCATGGAGAGCGTCGGGATGATGAAGATGGCCGTCGGAGAAGGATTCCCCCCTCCAGCAGGGTGCCAGAACAGGTCTAGATTGGTTGTCGGTGGCTATGGAGGCTTCTGGCGACGGAACTCCCGATCTATTCTGCTCCTCGATGTTTTTAGGGTATATTGATATATATAAGCGAAAGAAGTCAGTCAGGGGAGCCACAAGGAGCCCACGAGGGTGGGGCCGCGCCTCCCTGGCTCGTGGCCACCTTGAAGCTTCCTTGACTTCAACTCCAAGTCTCCTGGATCACGTTCATTCCAAAAATAACTCACCCGAAGGTTTCATTCCGTTTGGACTCCGTTTGATATTCCTTTTTTCGGAACACTAAAATAGGCAAGAAAACACAAATTTGGGCTGGGCCTCCGGTTAATAGGTAAGTCCCAAAAATAATATAAAGTGTATAATAAAGCCCATAAACATCCAAAACAGATAATATAATAGCATGGAACAATCAAAAATTATAGATACATTGGAGATGTATCAGTACCCCCTTGCCAAACTCATGGCAAGGTACACAATAGATTTGGTACACAACATCGCATACTTTATAGAACCTATGGCTGAGGCATAGGGAATGACTTTCATGCTCTTTCTATTTCTGTCGTGGTCGTGTTTTGAGTCTTACTCAACTTTACACCTTGCAATACAGGCAAGAACTCCTTCTTTGTCTGTTCCATTTTGAACTACTTCAAAAATCTAGTCAAGGTATGTACTAATTGAAAAATCTTATCAAGCGTCTTGATCTATCTCTATAGATCTTGATGCCCAATATGTGTAGCGACCCGACCTCAGACGGTCAAGCCTTTGTGTATCTGTGCCATCCCTGGATCGGTATGCTGGCACACACAGTACATCAATGTATATATCAAAGTGCAATCACATGTATAAATAACGTAAAACTGATATATACCTCATAAGTCTCAGCGGAAACAAACAATCGGGTGTGGAGTACCATCAACGCCATCGGCAGGTTGAGTGTAGACCGTAACCCTGTACCGTACTCTTACTCGTCGGAAGGAACATATCTGCAACATGAGATGTTGCAGCTGTGTAGGTCAGTACATTGAATGTACCGGCAAGATCACAACATGAGAAAGCAGATGATAATACTATTCTATATGCAATATAACTTTATGGCTCTGTGTCTGATGTTTTTTTGCGTAAAAGCTGGTTTTATTTTCCCTACAACAAAGGAGTATCAGGAGTCTATACTACGGAGTTTTCTATCATGACATGGTTCCGCCAACCGATGTCTCATACCTCAGAATAATCATAAGTTGCCCACAATTAAGTTATCAGTCCGGTGTTGAGAGTTCCGAGATATATCCAAGTCCAGATGCTCAAATTGTCCGTAACCAGGGACACGGCTAATCGATTAGGTTTTAACCCTCTGCAGAGGTTTGTACACTTTACCCGCAAGATTCGATCCCTCTCTTTACATTCTCGCACTTCAGGGTGTTTGAGAACAAGATGACCGAAACATGGTCTTCCGAAGAGTTCCTCTGACCACTGTCTGGTGCTCATCCAATCCTACCGTAGTTCTACATCTGCTAGCACCGTCCCAGCCAGAGTCACAACTAAGGTCAACCAAGCCAGAGCGCATAGTGACTTGCGGTTGCACAGGTAAGCTTGCGAGCATGAAGTATTCTTCCGTCTCTTTGAGTCTGGGTGAAGCTTTCCGCAAGATGTCATGGCGCTTCTCCATGCATCCCGGCCAACCACTGGTTTCTCCAGGGTGCCCGTCAACCGTCCTTCACCCAGTAGTGTGTATTGAATTCTTGTCTCGAGTCTCGAAATCTTGAGGAGTCCTGAAGATGCAGTCCTTGCAGATGCCATCATGGAAGTTGTCATCATTGACGTAGAGTCCTCCATTCTCACACCACTCCCGAGCACTCATACCAATCCCGTTACCATAGCGTAGCATTGAAACTAAATTACGTCCCGGGCTTGGTAACAGGGAGATGGGTTCCTAACTCATGCATACTACTCAACTACAAGAAGATCAATATCACTACTGGAGGGATTGTTGCAAAGATGTCACTAAATGCGATAAAATCATAGGTTTGAAAGCATGGTCAAAGTGAACTTGCCTGTTACGTTGATGAAGATAACAATGCTCTCACAAAATTTGATAGAACTATTCGTCACTCTCCGAAGAAAATCTATACAAGTCAAACATAACATTCACATAAGCAATCATTCTAGCAATCAATACTAACACTCAAAATAACAACTAAAACAAAAAAAACTCAATAATAAAACTCCAACAAATTCCAAAGAAGCTTCAAATAAAACTAGAAAGAAAAACTACTAACGAAAATCTATGACTTTGCACAAGCATCTAACATAGTTTTGCCCTAAGTAAAAAAACATAACAACAATTAAAACACTAAACTAATAATTTAACAGAAAATAAAAAGTAAAACAACTAAGTTAACATAAAGTATTTTTCATAAAATTTTATGAGCAAAAAAAAGAAACACCTAAAAAGACTATTTAAAACTCTAGTTATGATTAAAACAAAACAAGAAAAAAAGAAATAAAAATTATATTTTTATCTAAATAAAAGTTCACCATCTATAACTACAGAAACTAATCATAAATAAAATAAAACAGAGGAGCAAATAGTTTTTAAAGTAATTAAAACAATAGAAAACAGAAACAAAATGACATAAAGTAAAACAGAGTTGTTTTCGTGCAAAACTAATTTTAATAAAATCTATAAATACCCAAATTAGTCCTTCTGCTAGGCAAGGTCAAAACAAAGCAGTGGCAAAAAGAATCACCTAAAAATATTGATTCTAACTCATATTATAGTAGAAATACTAATCTGACTAAAACCCATATAAAATGATTTTAAAAAACTAAAACATGGCCAAAAATATTTTATACAGAAACTTTAGGAAATTTGTAGACTAGAGCAAAAAGAATCAATCAAAAATTCTAAATAATCTAAGATATATAGAATTTACGAAACTGAAACTTTTTTGTTTTAAAAACAGAAACGAAAAATACAGAAAAAAACAAACGGGAGCTATTGGGCCTACAGGGGTGCGATCGGATCTATAAAACGCCTAGCCGTAGATTGAAACTGCGCGTGTTCGATTAATAAAAAACAAATAGACGAACCGGTTCGACATAAACCAAAATAAACCGTAGACTAAACCGAACCAACCGATCTAAACAAAAACCAATCTACTAAATCGGTTTTTTAACTGAACGAACAGAGCGCTCGTACACTTACAGAGGAGGAACGAGCGTTGCGTCGAGATCGGGGCGGTGGTGGCGGCGGCTCCGGCGGTTGTGGGCGACGGCGGAAGTGTCTAGAGGATGCACTGGTGAGTGGCTCATCCGATGGTGGAGACGTAGATGGTCGGAGACGACGAACGACGACGGAACAAAGCGGTGAAGCTCGGTGCTCCGGGTGCTCAGGCGAAGACAACAATGTTGGTACGGTGGCTGTAGATAAAGAGGGATCACAAGACCATGTCAAACAGATTCTAGGGATAGAGAGAAGTTGGATCCCAGAAGAAGGAGGCTCGGGAGGGCTCACTGGCGTCGGAATCTGGCGATGAACTGCAGCTTCTGCGGCGAGATCCAAACGGCGAGGGCGTGCGATACGGTGGGTTTTGGCGAGGTGTTTCGAAGGGAATCGGTCGAGGAAGGTCGTGGCTATTTATAGGACATATTTCTTGGGCCTGGGGTTGACTTGGAATAGGGTTTCCAAAGAAATCGGATGCGGAGGGGCGTCGGGTGCATGTACGCCTATGTTTCTGGTCTTGTACGTGAGAAAGAAGAAAGAAAGGGTGGGTCCAAGTGCCAGGTGTGAGAGAGAGAGGTCGGGCGTGGGGAGGGAGGTAGTGGATGAGCGATGGGAGTCAGGCGCTGGGGCGAGCGATCTCTTTTTTTCACGTGGGCGGTGGCCTCGTGCGTGCGGCGCTCGGGCGCTGGCCTGCTGGCAGCTTCGCCTGGCCTGCTGGGTGGGCTGGTTGGCCTGCCTGGCGGGCGCGGTTTTTTTCTAAACAGCAATGAAAAAACAAAGACGAATAAACAAAATAAAATTTATTTTATATAGGCATATTATATATCGCAATTTTTATTTTACAAGTTCAAATAAAATCCACACAGAATCCAAAAATTCAAACAACACTGCTATTGCAATAAAACTCAATAAAAATCATTTTTAAAATAAAAAAATGATTACAAAATTTATTTTCTCCTAATTTTCCATCGAAGGGAATCATTTTACCCTTATTTCCAAAAAACAATCGGATGAAAATAATTTGAATAAAAGCCAAATAACCGCTAAATGGTTTTGAATTTGAATTTCAAACCACTTCCAAATCTTTTCTATTTTTCCTCATTAAAATATATTTAAAATTCCTCTGAATTTTGGAAGTGTCATATCACTTCTCTCATTTTGAATAACTTTCAGAGAATTTGAAATTTGGAAATTCAATTAGATTCAAAATGACTTTCCAAATGATTCTTTGAAACTTCCAACTCTCTTTCTTAAAATTTGAAGATGTCATTTTATCTTCTCTCATGAAACTCATTGAGTTGCTTAAAGTTTCCGAATTTGAAATGTTTCCAGATGGAATTCAAATCTTTTCAAAACCCTTTTCATTTATTTAAATGGAAGAAGTCATATCATCTTCACTCTAGGATTTTGTGATGAAATGAATTTGAATTCATGGGGATCAAAATGCAAAGTGAAAGTTTTGGGAAAGTCATTTCATTCTCTCTCATTCAACTTTCAAAAAGTATCAAATTTCACTCAATTTCACACAAACAACCACACCACAATCATACAAACAAGTATAAATATTTATTTAATATAACATTCCAAAATTTAGAATTTTGGGATGTTACAAACCTACCACACTTAAAATGAATCTCGTCCTCGAGATTCGAAGAGGCTAGCAAGAAAAGGTTAGGGTTTGGAGGTCTTCCAGCAAATCCATCGACCAGAGAGGTCTCGGGTGCTACCACACTTGAAAGCTATGCTATGGTTCTGAAAAAATTCATGTACTCCATCCTTTCGGTTGACGGTGTCAGTCTTCTCATATTCTTCGGAATAACTCTTTCACTGGTGCTTCTCCCAGTAGGGGCATGACCTTTTTCTCAAAATCTTGTGTCCTCTCAATCCTGGTGAGGTTCTTCTGAAGTGTGGGTCTTCATATCTGACATGTCTATCGTCAATACTAAGAAACTATCGGAACCTCCTGGCGGCCAACAATTTATGGGTTCTCCTGCAAGAAAAATGGCCGGGGTTGAATCTCACCGTATATCCTACGATTGTCATCGGTTGCCTGTAAAGGGTTCCATCGCCCTACCATTCTATGGTTTTATGGCTTGACGTGTCGACACTCTTCTAAGGTTTTCAAGGCTCTCTGATTTTCCATCAACATATGATAGTTCATGATAGAAGTCTCCGGTATGGGGGCCAATCCATCCCGTACTTGAACCATTACTACATACGCAGACAGTGAATCACGTAGTCTAACACTTGGGCATCCTCACAAGCATTGCAGAAATTCTCTTGTCCTCGAACTGGGTTCGGGTAAATCCATGGGTTCTGCAAGCTAAACAGAATATCTATCATTCTTCACAACTCTCGGGTTTTCACGTAATCTCCTATGAAACGTTTGCTGATGAAATCACAGCTTCTTCGAAAATTTCTTCTTTGAGGGAGTGCTTGATCCTTATTAATTCCTGGGCCTATGTGTTGTGGGCCCACTTCAATACTCGCACAACTTTAACTCATCATTTGAGCTACTATTGTTCCATATTCCAACATTGCACCTCCTTTAAATCCAATATTACTTCATTCCCTCATACTCTTGAGGTAATTAATATATCAAATAAAATCCTTAAACTTACTTCATCCAACTCCACTCTGTGGGATACATTTTTCCTTACCATCGGCCAGGTGTTCTCACAGGGTACTACCACCCTTAAAGTGAAATTTACAATTTCATCCATATACCATATTTCTCATATCCTCGAAAATGTTCCAATTTCGTGTTCATAGAGTAACAACTCATACAATTCAACATATGAAAACATGTCACCTTAATTTTATTGATTCATGAAGCCATTACAATATCTGAGACTCCCATTACATAAATTCGACTCCATATCCTTATGAAAATAATACTCCCTACTACACTTATTACCAATATCAAAATTCCAACTACTCAGCTTCAGCTTTCATCTTGTTGGAACATTTAGTAGCATAATGTCCTACTTTCTTGCAGCGAAAAAATAACTTCCGTGTCCTTGGGCTTCTTGGGGATGGTGTCTGCTTTTTGGGTTCTTGGTTCCTTCTCTGGCTTCTTCTCCGGACACATACTGGCATAGTGACCTAAGGTCTTGCACTTGAAACATGGGATAGAACTGATGTCTTTTTCTGCAGAAATTGGGTTGTTCTGGGGATGCCTTCGTTTTCTCTTCCTGGATTTCTCCATAATGATCGGAGCTTCTATTTCTCGAGGGTCAAACTTCACTTCTGCTGCCGGGAAGTCTCCGAGATACTCTCGACTTTCCTTCGTGCAGTACTCTGTAAAATGTCCTTCTTCTCCACATGAATAGCAGGCTTGGGGGGGGGGGGAAATCTGTTTAGGCCTTCACCATCAGGGTCTTGAATAACTTCCTTCATCGCAGGTTCTTCTAAATTTTCCCTGAAGGTTTGTTTCATGGCTTCTTTCTGCTGCTTGGTAATTTCTTGTACCTTGAGGTAAATGTGACATTGACCAGGGTAGTGTGTAGTTCCTTCACACAGGAAACAAGTAACTTGCCCAGTCGGGCACTCTTCGGCTGGGTGATTCTCCTCACAATGAGGGCATCCATCCTTATGTTCCTCCTGGGTGTGTCCTATTTCTCCACATATCTTGCATGCACAAGTTTGCTTCATCGGGTTATCACGGTGCTTCCGGATGAGACGTGATCTCATCAGAGTCTTCTTAAATTCCTCCAAAGTTCTTGCTCCATTACATCCTTGTATGGCTTGATGCATTTTCCACCAGGTTGCAGCACTCCCGGTAAAATACTAAAGAGCATATTGAACCTCATAATTCCTTGAAATCAATTTTTTCCCGAAGTGATTTTCCATGTTTTGAATCCATAGCTCTGCCTCCAGCTGAGTCATCGATCCAAAGGATACCAGTCCAACTTCATTCATCATCTATGGGGTCCAAAGGTTTTAGGGTGAGATAAGAGAGAAGAATAGAGCGATATACACACAATACAAACAATAGTTTTGAAAATAGGTTTTATTTCCGGCTGTTGAAAAAACATAATACAAATGACAGCTCACAAATCATCGTATCTAACGTAAGTATATATAACAGGGGTTTGGTCTTTTAAAAGTCAAGTCAATCTTCAAAGTCTCTGAATTCATCAAGCCTTCAGAGTCTTCAACTGCTGTAGCTTCTTTCCACCGAAATATATAGTGTAATCCCCTTTACTCTGAATTGGTCATCGTTTGTCCGGTATCTTATCCTTCTTGAAGCGGCTTCAGTTGATCCTCCTGGTAGTCAAAAGGGAAAGGGATATATTCTAACTATTTGAGGTAAGATGGACTATTTGATAAAATCAGAAAAGATGAGAAGTAAGGGTCTTTTGAAAACAAAGTTTTAGAGATATCCTGTCCTAGGGGCTTTCCGATTTCTAGGGTCACGTCCTACAGTCAACATGTGCTCTGATACCATATCTATAGCGACCCGACCTCAGACGGTCAAGCCTCTGTGTATCTGTGCCATTCCTGGATCGGTATGCTGGCACACACAGTACATCAATGTATATATCAAAGTGCAATCACATGTATAAATAACGTAAAACTGATATATACCTCATAAGTCTCAGCGGAAACAAATAATCGGGTGTGGAGTCCCATCAACGCCATCGACAGGTTGAGTGTAGATCGTAACCCTGTACCGTACTCTTACTCGTCGGAAGGAACATATCTGCAACATGAGACGTTGCAGGCATGTAGGTCAGTACATTGAATGTACCGGCAAGATCACAACATGAGAAAGCAGATGATAATACTATTCTATATGCAATATAACTTTGTGGCTCTGTGTCTGATGTTTTTTTGCGTAAAAGCTGGTTTTATTTTCCCTACAACAAAGGAGTATCAGGAGTCTATACTACGGAGTTTTCTATCATGACATGGTTCCGCCAACCGATGTCTCATACCTCAGAATAATCATAAGTTGCCCACAATTAAGTTATCAGTCCGGTGTTGAGAGTTCCGAGATATATCCAAGTCCAGATGCTCAAATTGTCCGTAACCAGGGACACGGCTAATTGATTAGGTTTTAACCCTCTGCAGAGATTTGTACACTTTACCCGCAAGATTCGATCCCTCTCTTTACATTCTCGCACTTCAGGGTGTTTGAGAACAAGATGACCGAAACATGGTCTTCCGAAGAGTTCCTCTGACCACTGTCTGGTGCTCATCCAATCCTACCATAGTTCTACATCTGCTAGCACCGTCCCAGCCAGAGTCACAACTAAGGTCAACCAAGCCAGAGCCCATAGTGACTTGCGGTTGCACAGGTAAGCTTCCGAGCATGAAGTATTCTTCCGTCTCTTTGAGTCTGGGTGAAGCTTTCCGCAAGATGTCATGGCGCTTCTCCATGCATCCCGGCCAACCACTGGTTTCTCCAGGGTGCCCGTCAACCGTCCTTCACCCAGTAGTGTGTATTGAATTCTTGTCTCGAGTCTCGAAATCTTGAGGAGTCCTGAAGATGCAGTCCTTGCAGATGCCATCATGGAAGTTGTCGTCATTGACGTAGAGTCCTCCATTCTCACACCACTCCCGAGCACTCATACCAATCCCGTTACTATAGCGTAGCATTGAAACTAAATTACGTCCCGGGCTTGGTAACAGGGAGATGGGTTCCTAACTCATGCATACTACTCAACTACAAGAAGATCAATATCACTACTGGAGGGATTGTTGCAAAGATGTCACTAAATGCGATAAAATCATAGGTTTGAAAGCATGGTCAAAGTGAACTTGCCTGTTAGGTTGATGAAGATAACAATGCTCTCACAAAATTTGATAGAACTATTCGTCACTCTCCGAAGAAAATCTATACAAGTCAAACATAACATTCACATAAGCAATCATTCTAGCAAGCAATACTAACACTCAAAATAACAATTAAAACAAAAAATCTCAATAATAAAACTCCAACAAATTCCAAAGAAGCTTCAAATAAAACTAGAAAGAAAAACTACTAACGAAAATCTATGACTTTGCACAAGCATCTAACATAGTTTTGCCCTAAGTAAAAAAAACATAACAACAATTAAAACACTAAACTAATAATTTAACAGAAAATAAAAAGTAAAACAACTAAGTTAACATAAAGTATTTTTCATAAAATTTTATGAGCAAAAAAAAGAAACACCCAAAAAGACTATTTAAAACTATAGTTATGATTAAAACAAAACAAGAAAAAAAGAAATAAACATTATATTTTTATGTAAATAAAAGTTCACCATCTATAACTACAGAAACTAATCATAAATAAAATAAAATAAAGGTGCAAATAGTTTTTAAAGTAATTAAAACAATAGAAAACAGAAACAAAGTGACATAAAGTAAAACAGAGTTGTTTTCATGCAAAACTAATTTTAATAAAATCTATAAATACCCAAATTAGTCCTTCTGCTAGGCAAGGTCAAAACAAAGCAGTGGCAAAAAGAATCACCTAAAAATATTGATTCTAACTCATATAGTAGAAATACTAATTTGACTAAAACCCATATAAAACGATTTTAAAAAGCTAAAACATGGCCAAAAATATTTTATACAGAAACTTTAGGAAATTTGCAGACTAGAGAAAAAAGAATCCATCAAAAATTCTAAATAATCTAAGAGATATAGAATTTACGAAACTGAAACTTTTTTGTTTTAAAAACAGAAACGAAAAATACAAAAAAAAAACAAACGGGGGCTATTAGGCCTACAGGGGTGCGATCTGATCTATAAAACACTCGGCCGTAGATTAAAACTGCGCGTGTTCGATTAATAAAAAAACAAATAGACGAACCGGTTCTACGTAAACCAAAATAAACCGTAGACTAAACCGAACCAACCGATCTAAACAAAAACCAATCTACTAAATCGGTTTTTTTAACTGAACGAACAGAGCGCTCGTACACTTACAGAGGAGGAACGAGCATTGCGTCGAGATCGGGGCGGTGGTGGCGTCGGCTCCGGCGGTTGTGGGCGACGGCGGAAGTGTCTAGAGGATGCACTGGTGAGTGGCTCATCCGGTGGTGGAGACGTAGATGGTCGGAGACGACGAACGACGACGGAACGAAGCGGTGAAGCTCGGTGCTCCGGGTGCTCGGGCGAAGACAACAATGTTGGTACGGTGGTTGTAGATAAAGAGGGATCACAAGACCATGTCAAACAGATTCTAGGCATAGAGATAAGTCGGAACCCAGAAGAAGGAGGCTCGGGAGAGCTCACTGGCGTCGGAATCTCGTGATGAACTGCAGCTTCTCCGGCGAGATCCAAACGGCGAGGGCGTGCGATACGGTGGGTTTTGGTGAGGTGTTTCGAAGGGAATCGGTCGAGGAAGGTCGTGGCTATTTATAGGACATATTTCTTGGGCCTGGGTTTGACTTGGAATAGGGTTTCCAAAGAAATCGGATGCGGAGGGGCGTCGGGTGCATGTACGCGTATGTTTCTGGTCTTGTATGTGAGAAAGAAGAAAGAAAGGGTGGGTCCAAGTGCCAGGTGTGAGAGAGAGAGGTCGGGCGTGGGGAGGGAGGTAGTGGATTTTTTTTTTGAGATCCGGGAGGGAGGGAGGTAGTGGATGAGCGATGGGAGTCGGGCGCTGGGGCGAGCGATCTCTTTTTTTTCACGTGGGCGGTGGCCTCGTGCGTGCGGCGCTCGGGCGCTGGCCTGCTGGCAGCTTCGCCTGGCCTGCTGGGTGGGCTGGTTGGCCTGCTTGGCGGGCGCGGTTTTTTTCTAAACAGCGACGAAAAAACAAAGACGAATAAACAAAATAAAATTTATTTTATATAGGCATATTACTAGGAAAAGTGCCCGTGCGTTGCAACGGGAGAAAAAAAAATTCACGCCTCATACATACACTTAACGACACCAGCAAATCCTTGAAATCTTTCATGATGCCACGCAACAAGCAACATGATAACTTTTCTAAAAAAACAAGCAACATGATAAGTGGTGTTGTGCAAAAACATAAAGGTGTGATGATTTTTGAAGTGAACTGAAGGTGTTTAGAATTCATTATACAACGCAAATATCTACCTAGTTGCCAATATATGTTTACGCATTTGTTGTTGTTTCTCGGTGACGCAAAAAAAATTGCATTAGAATGAAATAGCAAAGTACATTTTAGTATTTAATGATAACATGTGCATAAGTGTTTTCATATACTCCCTTCGTCCAAAATAACTTGTCCCAAGTTTGTCCCTCAAATGGATGTATCTAACACCAAATTAGTGCTAGGTATATCTCTTTGAAGGACAAGTTTTTTCGGACGGAGTGAATATACCCAGCGCATATATATGCGACGCGACGCGAATGTGTGTGTGTGTGTGTGTGTGTGTGTGTGTGTGTGTGTGTGTGTGCAATCATAATTCAGTTCAAGACTTAATTTGGTTGCAAACATATAGGATAGCTCCACAAAAACAACCAATCTATAAGGACATATGTAATAGGCATTTCTAAAATATCTCATCATACAAAGAAGGTATTATTTAAGTTTGCACCCTGAACGTAATTTCAAAAATTAATGATAATAGCATATTTGAAATCTACATATTTTTCTGATGAATTTTCATATATGGCATGTCAGATTTAAAGTTAGGGTTTCAAAGATATGAAAATTTCAAAAAGTAATTGATTTTTTAAAGGAAAAGGGAACATATGTAATAGGCATTTCTAAAATATCTCATCATACAAAGAAGGTATTATTTAAGTTTGCACCCTGAACGTAATTTCAAAAATTAATGATAATAGCATATTTGAAATCTACATATTTTTCTGATGAATTTTCATATATGACATGTCAGATTTAAAGTTAGGGTTTCAAAGATATGAAAATTTCAAAAAGTAATTGATTTTTTAAAGGAAAAGGGAAAAGGGTGGTTGTGGGAATCGAACCCACGACCTCTAGCGCGGTAGGTCACGGAACCAACCAGTGCGCTGCTCGCCTGGTCGTTGTATATGAGGGGATCTCCCCTTATTGTGCTATGGGCGAGCGCGGAAAAAAAACGTTCTTCTCACTTACCGGTGGCATTGGTGGGTAATTATTTGCAACTTTAGGGGCAGTCTTAATGACGGACGGGCAGAAGCGATAGCCGCTTTATTAGTAGGTAAAGATATATCGCAATTTTTAGAAAAAGATTTCCTACAGCATGAACTATTTTACAAGTTCAAATAAAATCCACACATAATCCAAAAATTCAAACAACAGTGCTATTGCAATAAAACTCAATAAAAATCATTTTTAAAATAACAAAATGATTACAAAATTTATTTTCTCCTAATTTTCCATCGAAGGGAATCATTTTACCCTTATTTCCAAAAAAAACCGGAGGAAAATAATTTGAATAAAAGCCAAATAACCGCTAAGTGGTTTTGAATTTGAATTTCAAACCACTTCCAAATCTTTTCTATTTTTCCTCATTAAAATAAATTTAAAATTCCTCTGAATTTTGGAAGTGTCATATCACTTCTCTCATTTTGAATAACTTTCAGAGAATTTGAAATTTGGAAATTCAATTAAATCAAAATGACTTTCCAAATGATTCTTTGAAACTTCCAACTCTCTTTCTTAAAATTTGAAGATGTCATTTTATCTTCTCTCATGAAACTCATTGAGTTGCTTAAAGTTTCCAAATTTGAAATGTTTCCAGATGGAATTCAAATCTTTTCAAAACCCTTTTCATTTATTTAAATGGAAGAAGTCATATCATCTTCACTCTAGGGTTTTGTGATGAAATGAATTTGAATTCATGGGGATCAAAATGCAAAGTGAAAGTTTTGGGAAAGTCATTTAATTCTCTCTCATTCAACTTTCAAAAAGTATCAAATTTCACTCAATTTCACACAAGCAACCACACCACAATCATACAAACAAGTATAAATATTTATTTAATATAACATTCCAAAATTTAGAATTTTGGGATGTTATAATATGTAAGCAGCTTCACCGAGGTGTTTCTTTGAAAAAACTCCTTTCAAACACTCCTTTAAGCTTTACAAAAAATTCTACATCATTTCTGATCAACAATATGTCATTCACATATACTTATCAGAAAGGTTGTAGTGCTCCCACTCACTTTCTTGTAAATACAGGATTCTCCAAAAGTCTGTATAAAACTACATGATTTGATCAACTCATCAAAGCGTATATTCCAACTCTGAGATGCTTGCACCAGTCCATAGATGGATCACTCGAGCTTGCACACTTTGTTAGCACCTTTAGGATCGACAAAACCTTCTGGTTGCATCATATACAACTCTTCTTTAATAAATCCATTAAGGAATGCAGTTTTGACATCCATTTGCCAGATTTCATAAATGCAGCAATTTCTAACATGATTTGGACAGACTTAAGGATTGATATGAGTGAGAAAATCTCATCGTATTCAACACCTTGAACTTGTTGAAAACCTTTTTCGACAATTCGAGCTTTGTAGATAGTAACACTACTATCAGTGTCCGTCTTCCTCTTGAAGATCCATTTAATCTCAATGGCTCGCTGATCATCGGTCAACTCAATCAAAGTCCATACTTTGTTCTCATACATGGATCCCATCTTAGATTTCATGGCCTGAAGGCATTTCGTGAAGTCTAGGCTCATCATCGCTTCCTCATAGTTTGTAGGTTCGTCATGGTCTAGTAACATGACTTCCAAAAAGGATTACCGTACCACTCTGGTGCGGAACGTACTCTGGTTGACCTACGAGGTTCGGTAGTAACTTGATCTGAAGTTTCATGATCATCATCATTAACTTCCTCACTAATTGGTGTAGGCATCACTGGAACTGATTTCTATGATGAACTACTTTCCAATTCGGGAGAAGGTACAACTACCTCATCAAGTTCTACTTTCCTCCCACTCACTTCTTTTGAGAGAAACTCCTTCTCTAGAAAGGATCCATTCTTAGCAACAAAGATCTTGCCTTCGGATCTGTGATAGAAGGTGTACCCAACAGTCTCTTTTGGGTATCCTATGAAGACGCACTTCTCCAATTTGGGTTCGAGCTTATCAGGCTGAAACTTTTTCACATAAGCATCGCAACCCCAAACTTTAAGAAACGACAACTTAGGTTTCTTGCTAAACCACAGTTCATACGGTGTTATCTCAACGGATTTTTAGACGGTGCCCTATTTAACGTGAATGCAGCTGTCTCTAATGCATAACCCCAAAGCGATAGTGGTAAGTCGGTAAGAGACATCATAGATCGCACCATATCTAATAAAGTACGGCTACAACGTTCAGACACAGTATTACGCTGTGGTGTTCCAGGTGGCGTGAGTTGCGAAACTATTCGACATTGTTTCAACTGAAGGCCAAACTCGTAACTCAAATATTTTCATTTCCGCGATCAGATCGTAGAAACTTTATTTTCTTGTTACGATGATTCTCCACTTCACTCTGAAATTCTTTGAATTTTTCAAACGTTTCAGACTTGTGTTTCATTAAGTAGATATACTCATATCTCCTCAAATCATTCGTGAAGGTCAGAAAATAATGATACCCGCCGCGAGCCTCAACACTCATTGGATCACATACATTATTATGTATTATTTCTAGTAAGTCTGTTGCCTACTCCATTGTTCCGGAGAATGAAGTCTTAGTCATCTTGCCCATGAGGCATGGTTCGCAAGCATCAAGTTATTCATAATCAAGTGATTCCAAAAGCCCATCAGCATGGAGTGTCTTCATGCGCTTTACACCAATATGACCTAAACGGCAGTGCCACTAGTATGTTGCACTATGATTATCAACTTTGCATATTTTGGCATCAATATCATGAATATTTGTATCACTACGATCGAGATTCAATAAACCATTCACCTTGGGTGTATGACCATAGAAGGTTTTGTACATGTAAACAAAATAACAATTATTCTTTGACTTAAATGAATATTTGTATTGCAATAAACATGATCCAATCATATTATGCTCAACGCAAACACCAAATAACATTTATTTTAGGTTCAACACTAATCCTGAAGGTAAAAGGGGGGTGTGCGATGGTGATCTTATCAACCTTTGGAATCATTTCCAACAAACATCATCACCTCGCCCTCAACTAGTCTTTGTTCATTTTGTAACTCATGCTTCGAGTTACTAATCATAGCAACTGAACCAGTATCAAATACCCAGGGGCTACTATGAACACTAGTAAAGTACACATCAATAATATGTATATCATATATACTTTTGTTCACTTTTCCATCCTTCTTATCCACCAAGTATTTGGGACAGTTTCGCTTCCAGTGACCATTTCCTTTGCAGTAGAACCACTCAGTTCCAGGCTTGGGTCTAGCTTTGGGCTTCTTCATGGGAGTGGCAACTTGCTTTCATTCTTCTTGAAGTTCCCTTTCTTTCCCTTGCCCTTTTACTTGAAACTAGTGGTCTTGTCAACCATCAACACTTGTTGCTTTTCTTGATTTCTACCTTCGCCGATTTCAGCATCGCGAAGAGCTTGGGGAATCATTTTCGTCATCCCTTGCATATTATAGTTCATCACGAAGTTCCAGTAACTTGGTGATAGTGACTAGAGAAATATGTCAATCACTATCTTATCTGGAAGATTAACTCCCAATTGATTCAAGCAATTATAGTACTCAGACATTCTGAGCACATGCTCACTGGTTGAGCTATTCTCCTCCATATTGTAGGCAAAAATACTTGTCAGAGGTCTCATACCTCTCGACTCGGACATGAGTCTGAAATACCAATTTCAACTCTTGGAACATCTCATATGCTCCATGGTGTTTCAAAACATTTTTGAAGTCCCGGTTCTAAGCCGTAAAGCATGGTGCACTAAACTATCAAGTAGTCATCATACCGAGCTTGTCAAACGTTCATAACGTCTACATTTGCTCCTGCAATAGTTCTGTCACCTAGCGGTGCATCAAGGACATAATTCTTCTGTGCACCAATGAGTATAATCCTTAGATCGTGGACCTAGTCCGCATCATTGGTACTATCAACTTTCAAATTAGTTTTCTCTAGGAACATATCATAAATAAAACGGGGAAGCTATGCGCGAGCAATTGATCTACAACATAGATATGCAAATACTATCAGCACTAAGCTCATGATAAATTTAAGTTCAATTAATCATACTCCCTCAGTTCCTTGATATGAGGTGTACAGATTTTTGAGAAAAAAGTCCAAAATATAAGGTGTATTGTGTTTCACCACTCGTTTGAATAATTAATAAGGGATTAGATTGTTGGGAAACGTAGTAATTTCAAAAAAATTCCTACACACACGCAAGATCATGGTGATGCATAGCAACGAGAGGGGAGAGTGTGATCTATGTACCCTTGTAGACTGACAGCGGAAGCGTTATGACAACGCGGTTGATGTAGTCGTACGTCTTCACGGCCCGACCGATCAAGCACCGAAACTACGACACCTTCGAGTTTTAGCACACGTTCAGCTTGATGACGATCCCCAGACTCCGATCCAGCAAAGTGTCGGGGAAGAGTTCCGTCAGCACGACGGCGTGGTGACGATCTTGATGTTCTACCGTCACAGGGCTTTGCCTAAGCACCGCAACAATATTATCGAGGATTATGGTGGAAGGGGGCACCGCACACGGCTAAGAAAACGATCACGTGGATCAACTTGTGTGTCTAGGGGTGCCCCCTGCCCCCGTATATAAAGGAGAAAGGGGAGGAGGCCGGCCGGCCCTATGGCGCGCCAAGGAGGAGTCCTCCTCCTAGTAGGAGTTGGACTCCCCTCTTTCCTACTCCTACTAGGAGGGGGAAAGGAAGGGGGGAGGGAGAAGGAAAGGGGGTGCCACCCCCCCTCTCCTAGTCCAATTTGGACCAGGGGGGAGGAGGCGCGCGGCCCACCCTGGCTGCTCCTCTCTCTCTCCACTAAGGCCCATACGGCCCATTACTTCTCCCGGGGGGGGGGGGTTCCGGTAACCCTCCGGCACTCCGGTTTTCTCCAAAATCACCCGGAACACTTCCGGTGTCCGAATATAGCCGTCCAATATATCAATCTTTATTTCTCGACCATTTCAAGACTCCTCGTCATGTCCTTGATCACATCCGGGACTCCGAACTAACTTCGGTACATCAAAACTCATAAACTCATAATATAACTGTCATAGAAACCTTAAGCGTGCGGACCCTACGGGTTTGAGAACAATGTAGACATGACCGAGACAAGTCTCCTGTCAATAACCAATAGCGGAACCTGGATGCTCATATTGGCTCCCACATATTCTACGAAGATCTTTATCGGTCAGACCGCATAACAACATACATTGTTCCCTTTGTCATCGGTATGTTACTTGCCCGAGATTCGATCGTCGGTATCTCAATACCTAGTTCAATCTCGTTACCGGCAAGTCTCTTTACTCGTTTCGTAATACATCATCTCGCAATTAACTCATTAGTTGCAATGCTTGCAAGGCTTATGTGATGTGCATTACCGAGAGGGCCCAGTGATACCTCTCCGACAATCGGAGTGACAAATCCTAATCTCGAAATACGCCAAGCCAACATTTACCTTTGGAGACACTTGTAGAGCTCCTTTATAATCACCCAGTTACGTTGTGACGTTTGGTAGCACACAAAGTGTTCCTCCGGCAAACGGGAGTTGCATAATCTCATAGTCATAGGAACATGTATAAGTCATGAAGAAAGCAATAGCAACATACTAAACGATCGGGTGCTAATCTAATGGAATGGGTCATGTCAATCACATCATTCTCCTAATGATGTGATCCCGTTAATCAAATGACAACACATGTCTATGGTTACGAAACATAACCATCTTCGATTAACGAGCTAGTCAAGTAGAGGCATACTAGTGACGTTTAGTTTGTCTATGTATTCACACAAGTATTATGTTTTCGGTTAATACAATTCTAGCATGAATAATAAACATTTATCATGATATAAGGAAATAAAATAATAACATTATTATTGCCTCTAGGGCATATTTCCTTCAGTCTCCCACTTGCACTAGAGTCAATAATCTAGATTACACAGTAATGATTCTAACACCCATGGAGCTTTGGTGCTGATCATGTTTTGCTCGTGGAAGAGGCTTACTCAACGGGTCTGCAACATTCAGACCCGTATGTATCTTGCAAATCTCTATGTCTCCCACCTGGACTAGATCCCGGATGGAATTGAAGCATCTCTTGATGTGCTTGGTTCTCTTGTGAAATCTGGATTCCTTTGCCAAGGCAATTGCACCAGTATTGTCACAAAAGATTTTCATTGGACCCGATGCACTAGGTATGACACCTAGATCGGATATGAACTCCTTCATCCAGACTCCTTCGTTTGCTGCTTCCGAAGCAGCTATGTACTCCGCTTCACATGTAGATCCCGCCACAATGTTTTGTTTAGAACTGCACCAACTGACAGCTCCACCATTTAATGTAAACACGTATCCGGTTTGCGATTTAGAATCGTCTGGATCAGTGTCAAAGCTTGCATCAACGTAACCATTTACGATGAGCTCTTTGTCACCTCCATATATGAGAAACATATCCTTAGTCCTTTTCAGGTATTTCAGGATTTTCTTGACCGCTGTCCAATGATCCACTCCTGGATTACTTTGGTACCTCCCTGCTAGACTTATAGCAAGACACACATCAGGTCTGGTACACAACATTGCATACATGATAGATCCTATGGCTGAAGCATAGGGAACATCTTTCATTTTCTCTCTATCTTCTGCATTGGTCGGGCATTGAGTCTTACTCAATTTCACACCTTGTAACACAGGCAAGAATCCTTTCTTTGCTTGATCCATTTTGAACTTCTTCAAAATTTTGTCATGGTATGTGCTTTGTGAAAGTCCAATTAAGCGTCTTGATCTATCTCTATAGATCTTAATGCCCAATATGTAAGCAGCTTCACCAAGGTCTTTCATTGAAAAACTCTTATTCAAGTATCCCTTTATGCTATCCAGAAATTCTATATCATTTCCGATTAGTGATATGTCATCTACATATAATATCAGAAATGCTACAGAGCTCCCACTCACTTTCTTGTAAATACAGGCTTCTCCAAAAGTCTATACAAAACCAAATGCTTTGATCACACTATCAAAGCGTTTATTCCAACTCCGAGAAGCTTGCACCAGTCCATAAATGGATCGCTGGAGCTTGCACACTTTGTTAGCTCCCTTTGGATCGACAAAACCTTCCGGTTGCATCATATACAACTCTTCCTGCAGAAGTCCATTCAGGAATGCAGTTTTGACATCCATCTACCGAATTTCATAATTATAAAATGCGGCAATTGCTAACATGATTCGGACAGACTTAAGCATCGCTACAGGTGAGAAGGTCTCATCGTAGTCAATCCCTTGAACTTGTCGAAAACCTTTTGCGACAAGTTGAGCTTTGTAGATAGTAACATTACCGTCAGCGTCAGTCTTCTTCTTGAAGATCCATTTATTCTCAATTGCTTGCCTATCTTTGGGCAAGTCAACCAAAGTCCATACTTTGTTCTCATACATGGATCCCATCTCAGATTTCATGGCTTCAATCCATTTTGCGAAATCTGGGCTCACCATCGCTTCTCCATAGTTCGTAGGTTCATCATGATCTAGTAGCATGATTTCCAGAACAGGATTACCCTACCACTCTAGTGCGGATCTTACTCTGGTTGATCTATGAGGTTCAGTAGTATCTTGTTCTGAAGTTTCATGATCATCATCATTAGCTTCCTCACTAATTGGTGTAGGTGTCACAGAAAGTGGTTTCTGTGATGTGCTACTTTCCAATAAGGGAGCAGGTACAGTTACCTCGTCAAGTTCTACTTTCCTCCCACTCACTTCTTTCGAGAGAAACTCCTTCTCTAGAAAATTTCCGAATTTAGCAACAAAAGTCTTGCCTTCGGATCGGTGATAGAAGGTGTATCCAATAGTTTCCTTTGGATATCCTATGAAGACACATTTCTCCGATTTGGGTTCGAGCTTATCAGGTTGAAGCTTTTTCACATAAGCATCGCAAGTACTAGGCTTGGTATTCAACACTCTTCAGGAATCATCCGCAGTTAAGGCAGCTAGATTTATAGATCAACTTAATTCAACTATTATCTAATTTATTTAGATCCATATTCATTTTCATTTGCCCCAAACTTTCAGAAACGACAACTTTGGTTTCTTGCCAAACCACAGTTCATAAGGCATCGTCTCAACGGATTTTGATGGTGCCCTATTTAACGTGAATGCAGCCGTCTCTAGAGCATAACCCCAAAACGATAGCGGTAAATCAGTAAGAGACATCATAGATTGCACCATATCTAGTAAAGTACGATTACGACGTTCGGACACACCATTACGCTGTGGTGTTCCGGGTGGTGTGAGTTGCGAAACTATTCCGCATTGTTTCAAATGTACACCAAACTCGTAACTCAAATATTCTCCTCCACGATCAGATCGTAGGAATTTTATTTTCTTGTTATGATGATTTTCAACTTCACTCTAAAATTCTTTGAACTTTTCAAACGTTTCAGACTTATGTTTCATTAAGTAGATATACCCATATCTGCTTAAGTCATCTGTGAAGGTGAGAAAATAACGATATCCGCCACGAGCCTCAACATTCATCGGACCACATGCATCTGTATGTATGATTTCCAACAAATCTGTTGCTCTCTCCATAGTACCGGAGAACGGTGTTTTTGTCATCTTACCCATAAGGCACGGTTCGCAAGTACCAAGCGATTCATAATCAAGTGGTTCCAAAAGTCCATCAGTATGGAGTTTCTTCATGCGCTTTATACCGATATGACCTAAACGGTAGTGCCACAAATAAGTTGCACTATCATTATCAACTCTGCATCTTTTGGCTTCAACATTATGAATATGTGTGTCACTACTATCGAGATTTAATAAGAATAGACCATTCTTCATGGGTGCATGACCATAAAAGATTTTACTCATATAAATAGAACAACCATTATTCTCTGATTTAAATGAATAATCATCTCGCATCAAACAAGATCCAGATATAATGTTCATGCTCAACACTGGCACCAAATAACAATTATTTAGGTCTAATACTAATCCCGAAGGTAGATGTAGAGGTAGCGTGCCGACCGCGATCACATCGACTTTGGAATCATTTCCCACGCGCATCGTCACCTCGTCCTTAGCCAATCTTTGCTTAATCCGTAGTCCCTGTTTCGAGTTGCAAATGTTAGCAACAGAACCAGTATCAAATACCCAGGTGCTACTGCGAGCATTAGCAAGGTACACATCAATAACATGTATATCACATATACCTTTGTTCACCTTGCCATCTTCTTATCCGCCAAATACTTGGGGCAGTTCTGCTTCCAGTGACCAGTCTGCTTGCAGTAGAAGCACTCAGTTTCAGGCTTAGGTCCAGGTTTGGGTTTCTTCTCTTGAGCAGCAACTTGCTTGGTGTTCTTTTTGAAGTTCCCCTTCTTCTTCCCTGGCCCTTTTTCTTGAAACTAGTGGTCTTATTGACCATCAACACTTGATGCTCCTTCTTGATTTCTACCTCCGCAGCTTTCAACATTGCGAAGAGCTCGGGAATAGTCTTATTCATCACTTGCATATTATAGTTCATCACGAAGCTCTTGTAGCTAGGTGGCAGTGATTGGAGAATTCTGTCAATGACGCAATCATCTGGAAGATTAACTCCCAATTGAATCAAGTGATTATTATACCCAGACATTTTGAGTATATGCTCACTGACAGAACTGTTCTCCTCCATCTTGCAGCTATAGAACTTATTGGAGACTTCATATCTCTCAATCCGGGCATTTGCTTGAAATATTAACTTCAACTCCTGGAACATCTCATATGCTCCATGACATTCAAAACATCGTTGAAGTCCCGATTCTAAGCCGTAAAGCATGGCACACTGAACTATCGAGTAGTCATCAGCTTTACTCTGCCAGACGTTCATAACATCTGGTGTTGCTCCAGCAGCAGGCCTGGCACCCAGTGGTGCTTCCAGGACGTAATTCTTTTGTGCAGCAATGAGGATAATCCTCAAGTTACGGACCCAGTCCGTGTAATTGCTACCATCATCTTTTAACTTTGCTTTCTCAAGGAACACATTAAAATTCAACAGAACAACAACACGGGCCATCTATCTATAACCAAACATAAACAAGCAAGATACTTTCAGGTACTAAGTTCATGATAAATTTAGGTTCAATTAATCATATTGCTAAAGAACTCCCACTTAGATAGACATCTCTCTAATCCTCTAAGTGATTACGTGATCCAAATCAACTAAACCATGTCCGATCATCACGTGAGATGGAGTAGTTTCATTGGTGAACATCACTATGTTGATCATATCTACTATATGATTCACGTTCAACCTTTCGGTCTCCGTGTTCCGAGGCCATATCTGTATATGCTTGGCTCGTCAAGTATAACCTAAGTATTCCGCGTGTGCAACTGTTTTGCACCCGTTGTATTTGAACGTAGAGCCTATCACACCCAATCATCACGTGGTGTCTCAGCACGAAGAACTTTCGCAAAGGTGCATACTCAGGGAGAACACTTCTTGATAATTAGTGAGAGATCATCTTAAAATGCTACCGTCAATCAAAGCAAAATAAGATGCATAAAAGATAAACATCACATGCAATCAATATAAGTGATATGATATGGCCATCATCATCTTGTGCTTGTGATCTCCATCTTCGAAGCACCGTCATGATCACCATCGTCACCGGCGCGACACCTTGATCACCATCGTAGCATCGTTGTTGTCTCGCCAATCTTTATGCTTCCACGACTATCGCTACCGCTTAGTGATAAAGTAAAGCATTATAGCGCAGTTGCATTGCATACAATAAAGCGACAACCATATGGCTCCTGCCAGTTGCCGATAACTCGGTTACAAAACATGATCATCTCATACAATAAAATTTAGCATCATGTGTTGACCATATCACATCACAACATGCCCTGCAAAAACAAGTTAGACGTTCTCTACTTTGTTGTTGCAAGTTTTACGTGGCTGCTACGGGCTTAAGTAAGAACCAATCTTACCTACGCATCAAAACCACAACGATAGTTTGTCAAGTTGGTGCTGTTTTAACCTTCGCAAGGACTGGGCGTAGCCACACTCGGTTCAACTAAAGTTGGAGAAACTGACACCCGCTAGCCACCTTTGTGCAAAGCACGTCGGGAGAACCGGTCTCGCGTAAGCTTACGCGTAATGTCGGTCCGGGCCGCTTCGTCCAACAATACCGCCGAACCAAAGTATGACATGCTGGTAAGCAGTATGACTTATATCGCCCACAACTCACTTGTGTTCTACTCATGCATATAACATCAACACATAAAACCTAGGCTCGGATGCCACTGTTGGGAAACGTAGTAATTTCAAAAAAATTCCTACGCACACGCAAGATCATGGTGATGCATAGCAACGAGAGGGGAGAGTGTGATCTACATACCCTTGTAGACTGACAGCGGAAGCGTTATGACAACGCGGTTTATGTAGTCGTACGTCTTCACGGCCCGACCGATCAAGCACCGAAACTACGGCACCTCCGAGTTTTAGCACACGTTCAGCTTGATGACGATCCCCGGACTCCGATCCAACAAAGTGTTGGGGGAGAGTTCCGTCAGCACGACGGCGTGGTGACGATCTTGATGTTCTACCATCGCAGGGCTTCGCCTAAGCACCGCTACAATATTATCGAGGATTATGGTGGAAGGGGGCACCGCACACGGCTAAGAAAACGATCACGTGGATCAACTTGTGTGTCTAGGGGTGCCCCCTGCCCCCGTATATAAAGGAGCAAGGGGAGGAGGCCGGCCGGCCCTATGGCGCGCCAAGGAGGAGGAGTCCTCCTCCTAGTAGGAGTAGGACTCCCCTCTTTCCCACTCCTACTAGGAGGGGGAAAGGAAGGGGGAGGGAGAAGGAAAGGGGGCGCCGCCCCCCGCTCTCCTAGTCCAATTCAGACTAGGGGGGAGGCGCGTGGCCCACCCTGGCTGCTCCTCTCTCTCTCCACTAAGGCCCATACGGCCCATGACTTCTCCCGGGGGGGTTCCGGTAACCCTCCGGCACACCGATTTTCTCCGAAATCACCCGGAACACTTCCGGTGTCCGAATATAGCCGTCCAATATATCAATCTTTATGTCTCGACCATTTCGAGACTCCTCGCCATGTCCTTGATCACATCCGGGACTCCGAACTAACTTCGGTCCATCAAAACTCATAAACTCATAATATAACTGTCATCGAAACCTTAAGCATGCGGACCCTACGGGTTCGAGAACAATGTAGACATGACCGAGACAAGTCTCCGGTCAATAACCAATAGCGGAACCTGGATGCTCATATTGGCTCCCACATATTCTACGAAGATCTTTATCGGTCAGACCGCATAACAACATATGTTGTTCCCTTTGTCATCGGTATGTTACTTGCCCGATATTCGATCGTCGGTATCTCAATACCTAGTTCAATCTCGTTACCGGCAAGTCTCTTTACTCGTTTCGTAATACATCATCTCGCAATTAACTCATTAGTTGCAATGCTTGCAAGGCTTATGTGATGTGCATTACCGAGAGGGCCCAGAGATACCTCCCGACAATCGGAGTGACAAATCCTAATCTCGAAATACGCCAAGCCAACATTTACCTTTGGAGACACCTGTAGAGCTCCTTTATAATCACCCAGTTACGTTGTGACATTTGGTAGCACACAAAGTGTTCCTCCGTAAAACGGGAGTTGCATAATCTCATAGTCATAGGAACATGTATAAGTCATGAAGAAAGCAATAGCAACATACTAAACGATCGGGTGCTAAGCTAATGGAATGGGTCATGTCAATCACATCATTCTCCTAATGATGTGATCCCGTTAATCAAATGACAACACATGTCTATGGTTAGGAAACATAACCATCTTCGATTAACGAGCTAGTCAAGTAGAGGCATACTAGTGATGTTTAGTTTGTCTATGTATTCACACAAGTATTATGTTTCCTGTTAATACAATTCTAGCATGAATAATAAACATTTATCATGATATAAGGAAATAAAATAATAACATTATTATTGCCTCTAGGGCATATTTCCTTCATTGATTACATTTCCTTATATAGGGCAAGCTCCTCTATTTTCTCATGTTAATTAGTCAGGTGTAATCTCGTCCAAAACTTGTGAAATTCTTCCTCCATGTGCGTTCTTTAATTTCCGTGCCAAAAACTATACACCCTATATTTAGGAACGGAGGGAGTATTACTTAAGAACTCCCACTTAGGTAGACATCCCTCTATTCATCTAAATGATAACGTGATCCATATCAACTAAACCATGTCCGATCATCACGTGATATGGAGTAGCTTTCAATGGTGAACATCACTATGTTGATCATATCTACTATATGATTCACGTTCGACCTTTCGGTCTCAGTGTTCCGAGGCCATATCTGCATATGCTAGGCTCTTCAAGTTTAACCCGAGTATTCTGCATGTGCAAAACTGGCTTGCACCCATTGTATGTGAACGTAGAGCTTATCACACCCGATCATCACGTGGTGTCTTAGCACGAAGAACTGTCGCAACGGTGCATACTCAGGGAGAACACTTATACCTTGAAATTTTAGTAAGGGATCGTCTCATAATGCTAACGCCGTACTAAGCAAAATAGGACGCATAAAAGATAAACATCACATGCAATCAAAATATGTGACATGATATGGCCATCATCATCTTGTGCCTTTGATCTCTATCTCCAAAGTACCGTCATGATCTCCATCGTCACTGGCATGACACCATGATCTCCATCATCTTGATCTTTATCAACGTGTCGTCACATGGTCGTCTTGCCAACTATTGCTTTTGCAACTATTGCTATCACATAGCGATAAAGTAAAGCAATTATATGGCGCTTGCATCTTATGCAATAAAGAGACAACCATAAGGCTCCTACCAGTTGCCGATAACTTTAACAAAACATGATCATCTCATACAACAATTTATATCTCACCACGTCTTGACCATATCACATCACAACATGCCGTGCAAAAACAAGTTAGACGTCATCTACTTTGTTGTTGCAAGTTTTACGTGGCTGCTACGGTCTTCTAGCAAGAACCGTTCTTACCCACGCATCAAAACCACAACAATTTTTCGTCAAGTGTGTTGTTTTAACCTTCAACAAGGACCGGGCGTAGTCAAACTTGATTCAACCAAAGTTGGAGAAACAGACACCCGCCAGCCACCTGTGTGAAAAGCACGTCGGTAGAACCAGTCTCATGAACGTGGTCATGTAATGTCGGTCTAGGCCGCTTCATCCAACAATACCGCCGAATCAAAGTAAGACGTTGTTGGTAAGCAGTATGACTATTATCACCCACAACTCTTTGTGTTCTACTCATGCATATAACATCTACGCATAGACCTGGCTCGAATGCCACCTTGGGGAACACAATATTTCAAAAAATTTACCTACGATCATGCAAGATCTATCTAGGAGATGCATAGCAACGAGAGGGGAGACTGTGTCTACGTACCCTCGTAGACCGAAAGCGGAAGCGTTTTGTAACGCGGTTGATGTAGTCGAACGTCTTCGCGATCCAACCGATCAAGTACCGAACGCACGGTACCTCCGTGATCTGCACACATTCAACTCAATGACATCCCTCGTACTCTTGATCCAGTTGAGGCCAAGGGAGAGTCTCGTCAACACGATCGTGTGGTGACGGTGATGATGAAGTTATCGACACAGGGCTTCGCCTAAGCACTACGACAATACGACTGAGGTGTAAAACTGTGGAGGGGGGCACCACACACGGCTAAAGATCAACTTGTGTGTCTATGGGGTGTCCCCCTACCCCGTATATAAAGGAGGGGAGGAGGAGGCCGGCCAGCCCTAGGGGGCGCGCCCAGGGGGGAGTCCTACTCCAAGTAGGAATCGGCTCCCCCCTTTCCTAGTCCAAGTAGGAGAAGAAGGAAGGAGAGGGAGAGGGAGAGGGAAAGAGGGGCCGCGCCCCCTCCCCTAGTCCTATTTAGACTCCCCTTGGGGGGCGCCACCTCCTGGCTGCTGCCCTCTCTCTCCCCTAAGGCCCACTAAGGCCCATTACTTCCCCGGGGGTTCCGGTAACCCTTCCGGCACTCCAGTTTTATCCGAACTACCCGGAACACTTCCAGTGTCCGAATAACATGGTCCAATATATCGATCTTTATGTCTCGACCATTTCGAGACTCCTCGTCATGTCTGTGATTTCATCCTGGACTCTGAACAACCTTCGGTACATCAAATCACATAACTCATAATACAAATCGTCATCAAACGTAAAGCGTGCGGACCCTACGGGTTCGAGAACTATGTAGACATGATCGAGACACATCTCCGATCAATAACGAATAGCGGAACCTGGATGCTCATATTGGTTCCTACATATTCTATGAAGATCTTTATCGGTCAAACCGCACAACAACATACGTTGTTCCCTTTGTCATCGGTATGTTACTTGCTGAGATTCGATCGTTGGTATCATCATACCTAGTTCAATATCGTTACTGGCAAGTCTCTTTACTTGTTCCATAATGCATCATCCCGCAACTAACTCATCAGTCACTTTGCTTGCAAGGCTTATAGTGATGAGCATTACCGAGAGGGCCCAGAGATACCTCTCCGAAACACAGAGTGACAAATCCTATTCTCGATCTATGCCAACTCAACAAACACCATCGGAGACACCTGTAGAGCATCTTTATAATCACCCAGTTACGTTGTGACGTTTGATAGCACACTAAGTGTTCCTATGGTATTCGGGAGTTGGATAATCTCATAGTCATAGGAACATGTATAAGTTATGAAGAAAGTAATAGCAATAAACTAAACGATCATAGTGCTAAGCTAACGGATGGGTCTTGTCCATCACATCATTCTCTAATGATGTGATCCCGTTCATCAAATGACAACACATGTCTATGGCTAGGAAACTTAACCATCTTTGATTAACGAGCTAGTCAAGTAGAGGCATACTAGGGACACTTTGTTTGTCTATGTATTCACACATGTACTAAGTTTCCGGTTAATACAATTATAGCATTAATAATAAACATTTATCATGATATAAGGAAATATAAATAACAACTTTATTATTGCCTCTAGGGCATATTTCCTTCACCACGCCGCCCTTGTCACCGAACCGCACCGCCAGAGCTACAACATCGCCAGAGCTGGAGCACCATGGGAGCCGCCGCGTGACCATCAGCCCCCTGAGGCTCCTACGGACTTGAAATGCGCCTCGTGCCTTCTGCACAGCCACACCCAAGTCGCAGAAGCGCCCCATGCCTCTATGCGACCCACACATGGAAGATCCCCACCGGCTGGGCCACCCCGCGCCGCCACCGTGCCTCTGCACAGCCCCCTTGCGCTGCTACCGTGACTCTACACGGCCCCTTGCGCTGTTGCTGTGCCTCTGGACCGCCCCTTGCACCGTCGCCGTGCCGCTTACATAGTCGCGCCCTGGCCATAGATCCACCGGCACCGCGATGAACCCCACACACGTCAGATCCGCTCCAGCTAAGCAACCCCGCGCAGTTGCGTGCCTGCAGCATGCCTCCAAGCACCATCCCCTACGCATCCTCGCCGTGCGAGCACGAACACCATGCTCGACCCACGAACGCACACTGGAGTGGATGTCCCACACCGCCCCATCCTGAGGAAGAGGAAATGACCCCGCTGCTGCCACACTGAGCGGGCTTTGCCCGGCAACGCCTGTCGATGGCGGCGAGGGAAGGAGGTGCGCAGGGGTGTTATGCTCATGGCGGCTAGCGTTATCTCCTGGCCGCTCGTGTGAGCGACCAAGGAGCTCGGGGGACTGTTCTCCCTCTAGGAAGTACATGAACATCATGTAATCCGAACAAAGTTTCAACAGGGAACCAGTTCAAGTTGAATAATCCAACACCCCCAAATTGGAGCTGCTATCGTTTTGGCGGTTGAAATGAATATAAGCTTAAAAACTATAGAACAAATGAGACATGAAGCTTTACTAGAAGTCTAGAAGGAAAGTCATATTTTGTAAGAAAGAAAAGTAAAGTGTGGGAGCAGACATAGCACCACAGCTGAAGATTTGGCCACAGCGAACATAAACTTGAGTGCCTTCTCCTCCACCATCTTGAGGTCTTCGGCCGCCACCTTCCTCTCCTTGGCCACCGCCCTCCGCTGCTCGGCTTCCCTCCTCTCTTCCGTTTATTTTGACTTCAACTTTTTTCTTTGGCATAGTCTTTCCTCGCTTATTTCCATCTGGCCTATATGATTTCTTCGGTGAGTGAGGAGTGGGGCTCCTTCTCTCCTGACCATGGCCATCATCATCAATCCTCATGATCAACAACCACACTTTTCTTCTTCGAAGCATCATAAACTTCTCAAGTCTTTCACTTCTCCTCATCCTTGAGCTCTTCGTTGATGGAAAGTGAAGGATTTTCCTTTATTTTTCCTCTTCTCTCATTTGTTGTTTCTTTCTCAAAACAATCCTTGCGCAATCATTTTCTACAACAACAAAAAAAACAAAAGTGACATCATCAATTTAGGAACATATGCAGACTTGGGCAATGCAGAGAAAACAAACACAAGTAGCAAGCAATTACCATGTCACTATCACCGCAACCACTAGGGTTCATGCGACCAACATTTGCCAAGAAACCCACCCACTTTTGGCATTCGGCGTTAATGGTGCCCCAATGTTGACGGATAAAAACCCTTGATCTATAGTGTGCACTAGTGTTGCACTCGTCAAAAATATTCCTTGATGCGTCCCAATAGGTGTTCGCGGCTTGGTCACTCCCCACAGATGCATCAATGGAAATTCACTTCCACACGGTGCAAATCAACCCATCTCCAGCGTTGGTATAATTTGCGGTTCTTCCCTTCGTAATAAATCCCTCGCCATCCATGTCGAGATTATCATCATCAAATTGAGTATCATATTCTTGTGATGCATACCCTTGAGAGAAATAATCTTCGTTTACGCCATTTCGCCATGCACATGAATGCTTCATCATTAAGACTACAAATGGACGTACACACAATCTCACATTCTATTCGTACCAAAAATGAAAATAACAAACAAAAAGAAAAATGTACCGTTGCGACATTTCGTCGAGGCGGTGGTCGCGGGTGTGGATGCGTCTTATTGCATGGGCGGTGGCGGGGCTTGTGGTGATCGAGGAGGCCCATGTCCGGCGTCAGTTGCCGTGGCCGCCAGCTGCATCAAATCGGCCGAAGCAGCCGCGGCCGCCTTTGTCTTCTTCGCCACTCGAGATGGAGCCGTGGCGGGTGTAGGTGTTAAAACCGGCGGATCTCGGGTAGGGGGTCCCGAACTGTGCGTCTAAGGTGGATGGTAACAGGAGGCAGGGGACACAATGTTTTTCCCAGGTTCGGGCCCTCTTGGTGGAGGTAAAACCCTACGTCCTGCTTGATTTATTCTTAATGATATGAGTATTACAAGGGTTGATCTACCATGAGATCGGAGAGGCTAAACCCTAGAAGCTAGCCTATGGTATGATTGTCTGTTGTCCTATGGACTAAAACCCTCTGGTTTATATAGACACCGGAGGGGGCTAGGGTTACACAAGGTCGGTTACAAAGGAGGAGATATACATATCCGTATTGCCTAGCTTGCCTTCCACGCCAAGTAGAGTCCCATCCGGACACGAGACGAAGTCTTCAATCTTGTATCTTCATAGTCCAATAGTCCGGCCAAAGGATATAGTCCAGCTATCCGGAGACCCCCTAATCCAGGACTCCCTCAGTAGCCCCTGAACCAGGCTTCAATGACGATGAGTCCGGCGCGCAGTGTTGTCTTCGGCATTGCAAGGCGGGTTCTTCCTCCGAATACACCACGGAAGAATTTGAATACAAGGATAGTGTCCGACCCTGCAAAATAAGTTCCACATACCACCATAGAGAGAACAATATTTCCGCAAATCCAATCTGCTGACACGTTTTGGCAACATGACATTATGCCATGGCCCGGTGATTATTCGAACCGTTTTTCTAGCCCCGCACATAACGCGAGGCAGTTTCTTGACACGTCTTGTCAAAGCAGAGATCGTGTCCCCCTTATTACGAGATTCTCATCAATACGGGTGTGGGTAACCCAACCGCGCCATCAATTACGGCGCTTGGGGGATAAGCGAGTTTTACCAGGCTAGTGGGGGTGCATAGTTTCGGCCGCCCTTATAAGGGGATAAGGTTTAACCTTTTTCTACCCACGCCTTCTTCCTCCTTGCTCATCCATTCTTGCGCACTCGAGCTCCAATGCCCAAGTCCACATCCTTCCCCTCTACCTTCTCCAAACATGTCCGGAGCGGGAGGCAAATGGATGGCTTCCTCCGTTACGGAGGGACACATCAAGAAGCTGAGCGGAGCCGGATACTTAGCCATGAATATCGCGCACCGGCTGCCCGCTGCGAGGCAGATCGTTCCTACCCCGGAACCTCATGAGAGGGTAGTTTTCCTCCACCACTTCCTCCGTGGACTGGGGTTTCCCCTCCATCCATTCGTCCATGGCCTCATGTTCTACTACAGGCTGGACTTCCATGATCTGGCCCCGAACTTCATCCTCAACATTTCGGCGTTCATCGTCGTGTGGGAGGCTTTCCTTCGCATCCGACCCCACTTCGGCATGTGGTTAAAGACCTTCAATATCAAGTCGAAGGTGGTGGGAGGCCAACAAGCAGAATGTGGCGGAGCCATGGTGGGCAAGATGCCCAATGTTACATGGCCTGAAGGCTCCTTCATGGAGACCATAAAGGGGTGGCAATCGGCGTGGTTCTACATCACCGAGCCGCGCGACACCAACTGGGTGGTGGCCCCCCGAGTATCGATCCGGAATCCCCACGCGGCTCACCTCCTGGAAAGAGAAGGGCCTATCTTGGGGTTCATCAGTGGAGCTGGACGGACTCCAGAAATGTATCCGGAATATGGCAAGCAAGAAGCTCAAGCTTGTCAACATAGTCCAAGTCATGCTCATCCGCCGGATTCTCCATGTCAACAACGGGATTTCAACTTGTGGGAGTTCGACCCGGCCCAGCACCAGACTCTGAGCGAGCTCTTCAACACGACGCACAAGGACGTCTGGAGGGTGCTGTTTAAGGGTGTCGAGGTCCCTCCCTCTCTCACCGAGGACCGCGGGCTAAGCGCGAAGCGCCTAGCGCATTCGGTGAGTGCTATACATCCGGTAGGATATTTATTTCCCCTAGCTTAATCATGTGCAGGTTCTGAGCTCCATGCCTTTGACAGGACTGGGTGGAGACGTCGGGGCAGATTAACTGTCCGGCCCCTCTGCTCGAAGACACTGCGGATGCTCTCCTGACGGAGATGCTGACTCCGGCTCCTTACAAGGTGCCGGAGAAGACCAAGAAGGCCAAGGGAACCCGAAAGAGTTCCTGATGCCAAGTGTTATCGGACTCATCGTCCGATAAATCCGCGACTCACTCCTCCCCCGAAGACGAGGAGGAACATGAAGATGCTCCCCCTCTAGTCGGGGGAGACAAGAAAAGGAAGGCCGCCCCAACTGGGGTGGGGCGAAGGGTCCAAGAAGGGAAGGAACCTCCTTCCGGACTACTCCACCACCGCCACCGAAGGCGAAGACGAGTGGCTGCTCAGGGCCAAGCCCCTGGCGAAGTCGTAAGTATTCAGATGCTAGAGTAACTCATAGAAAACCTTTGTCGCACTGCTTCTCCTAACGCCGAATTATGATTATGCAGACCGCCACGAGCTAGTATCGACGTATCCTCGTCGGACGGCTCCCTGGGCTCGTCGGATATGGATAGCGACCCACTTCCGACCGCCACCTCCCCTTGCTCGACAAACAACGCCGAGGTGTTGTCTCAAGAGGCACCGGGTCGAGGGGAAACAGTCCCGGAGGCGCCTCAAGGCGACCTTCCGGACTCCGGGAGCGGAGGGAGCAAGGCTCCCGAGGGCTCCGAGTTCGGCCCTCAGCCGAACACCGCGCCGGGACCTCCAGTGGTTCCGGACTCAGGCAGGCGGCCTCCTTCCAAAAGGGGCAAGACGCCTGTGCCGGTGACCTCTGTCCATCCAGAGGCACCGGACAATCTCCTGGGAGCGCTTCACAGCGCTTCCATCGACGAAGAGCACCGCACTATTATGAGTGCGGTGGTCCAGAAGGTTCAGTCCGCCAAGAGCGGACTGATTGAAGCCTGTGCCAGCCTTCTAACAGGCTTTGAGGTAAGTATTTGAAATATAGGAAAAGTATTACCGCATAGACAGTAGCCCCTGATGCTCTGTTTGGTGTTCACAAAGAAACTCCGAATAGAGGATCAAACAATATCGCAGGAGTCTAATATAAGTATGTCTATATGTGTATGCATGCTTCGCTGCTGGCCTCTGTCGCACTGACTGCGGAGGTCGCCGCACTGAAGCAGGACCTCGAAGGGTCCAAGGAAGAGCTCGACCTTGCCAAGAGGCATCTCGAGGAGAACAAAGGTAAGTAGTACCTAGTCTATGGCTATATATAAAAAGAATGCGATTGCAAAATGACAGGATCATCGTAAATTTGCCAAGTGCCACGACCGAGATGGCGACCCTGAAGCAAGCGCTATCCGAGGCTGAAAACAAAGCGGCCAAGGGGCGCACCGAGCGGGAAAGGCATGAGACACGGGTGGGCGAGGTGCAGCAAGAGCTCCACGCTCTCGTGACGAAGCACGAGGCGTTGGAGCTTGACTTGAAGACGCGAGAGTCCGAGCTTTCCACGACCCTTGAGAGTGCAAAGAGTGCCAAGGCCGAAGCCCAGAAGGCCCTCCAGGAGATTGATGCAATGAAGAAGATAGCTGTGGGTAAGGCATTCTATATGCAAAGCAACCATGTGAAAGTAAATTACTTGTTACTTACCCGAATCCGGAGCTCTCCAGGAGCATTCACAGATTTTCCCTACAGCGTGTCGGATGCCGCACGGTTTTACCAGGTCGAGGAGGGAAGCTCAACGGAGAAGCTGTTCTGGTCTCAGTATACTAGGACCGAACACCCGATGCCTCTCAGCGACCAGCTGAAGCAACTGGTCGAGCTGCACAAGGCGGCCGAACCGGCCATGAAGGGCTTTATAGTCCGGATGTGGCCTGGTGACGCCCTTCCCAACAGCTACTTAGGCCTAGTGAGGCGGCTTGTGGATGCCTGCCCACGGCTGGAAGTCATTAAGCGGTCCATCTGCATTGAAGGTGCACGCCAGGCTTTCGCCCGTGTCAAGGTGCAATGGGCCAAGATGGACGCCGTGAAGCTAGTGAAGGAAGGGCCGCCTACAGGCAAGGAGCATCGCCACCCCAAGATGTACTATGAGGGTGTCCTGAAGGGTGCCCGTCTTGTAGCGGACGAGTGCGCGAAAGATGTAATATTTGAATAAACTTGCTCGTGTAATCCTGTATTATGAAAACTTTGTTCATATGCGCTATGCAATGCTTGTTTGAATTTAAAATATTACCTTCTGTTTGGCTGTTTATCAAATTTGAGAGATGGCTAGTCGTCGGCTTCTGCCCCCACGCCACGAGTGCTGGGGTGTTCGGGATAAACCTCAGCACTCTTGGTCCCATTGTTGGGTCCTTCGAGGGAGGTGCTCAGCACAACGAACAAGGCAATTAGACTATAATGTGTTATCACTCTCACTTAGCCATAGAATTCTACAATTTTAAATTTCGGCGAAGCACCTAGTATTCGGAAGGCCGAATTCGGGGCGCAATACACGCCTTAAGCCGGACAGGGCCGACTCCTCGCTCTAAGCGGCATAAGTCTTTAGGGACTTGAAACCTCTCGAACAGCGACCAGTCTCTCGCCTTATCATGACAGTCAGTTTTAGCTTTCTCTACTAAGGTGCTTAGCCCAGCAGAACCGGGGCACAATCGCAGTAGTTCTCCCAGTGCTACCTTAGCCGATATAGCGGAACGTAAGGTACCAAAACATGGGAGCCGAGCAAACCCAACTATTGACCCAAGACATGATTCGGACTTCTCACGCCGTTTTATGGGGTATGCTTAAGCCCCTAGCGTATTGGCAGTACCAGAGTGTACGGGTGCTAGATGTCATGAATGAACATATATATATAGAAAGGAAGAATGCAATAATAGTCTTAATGCTATGCATTGTTTATTCAAAAAGGTGCATTAAAGCAGAATGATACAAGCAGTACGATAAGCAAAAAGTAGGACTGTTTGACATGTCCCTTCCAAGGGCAAGCTGAGGAATAGTATTAAAGCAAATATTTCACTCATTATCGTAATCCACCTGGGAGTTCCGTGGTGTGACGAAGCTTGCTGCCTCCTTGGTTGCTGCATCATGTGTTCGGCAATCATGCTGCCGGACAGGGTTTCCAGTGATTAAAGTCCTGAAAGAGAAAAATAACAAAGCGGGCAGCCCCTAGTGCGGTTTAAGTCGCGACTTGGAGCGTGCCGCAGTCGTGCCCCCCTCCCCGCCTGTGCCCATGGTATTTTTAATGCGTAATTATGTATGCGTGGCACGGATTTTGCCGTTTGACTGGGACCGGGGTGGGGGCCGCATTGCTATGCGAGCTCGGAATGTGTCAGGCGGTCCTGTTGCCGATTACTCCGGGCGCGCTTGAAGGTGTTTGGGTCCTTAGTCGCCGAACTAGTGGATTGCCTTAAGAGGCTGCTTTGCACTTCTGCTGCGAGGGCTGCAGTTTGCTCCTCCGTGCAGAGAGAGCGCTCTGTGTTTCCATTGACTGTGATGACCCCCGGGGTCCTGGCATCTTGAGCTTGAGATATGCATAATGCGGTACCGAGTTGAATCTCGCAAATGCGGTTCGCCCGAGCAGTGCATGGTAGCCACTTCGGAACGGGACTATGTCAAAGATTAACTCTTCGCTTCGGAAGTTATCCGGGGATCCGAAGACCACTTCCAGTGTGACTGAGCCTGTGCAATGGGCCTCTACACCTGGTATGACACCTTTAAAGGTCGTTTTTGTGGGTTTGATCCTTGAGGGGTCTATACCCATTTTGCGCATCGTGTCCTGATAAAGCAGGTTCAGGCTGCTGCCGCCATCCATAAGGACTCGAGTGAGGTGAAATCCGTCAATGATTGGGTCTAGGACCAATGCGGCGAATCCGCCATGACGGATACTAGTGGGGTGGTCCCTGCGATCGAAGGTGATCGGACAGGAAGACCATGGGTTGAACTTTGGGGCGACTGGCTCCAACGCATATACGTCCCTGAGCGCACGCTTCCGCTCCCTCTTGGGGATGTGGGTTGCGTATATCATGTTCACCGTCTGCACTTGTGGGGGGGGGGGAACCTCTTCTGTCCTCCGGTGTTCGGCTGCCGGGGCTCCTCCTCGTCATCGCTATGTGACCCCTTATCTTTGTTTTCGGCATTTAACTTGCCGGCCTGCTTGAACACCCAACAATCCCTGTTGGTGTGGTTGGCTGGCTTGTCGGGGGTGCCGTGTATTTGGCACGAGCGATCGAGTATATGGTCCAAACTGGACAGCCCGGAGTGCTTCTTTTGAATGCCTTTTTCCGCTGACCAGGTTCAGAGCCTTTGAATTCGGCATTGACTGCCATGTCCTCGGTATTGTCGCTGTTAATGCGGCGCTTATGTTTGTTGCAACGTGACCTGCCATTGCCGTCTTTGGTATTCGAAGTACCATGGTTCTTTCATATGTTATTACTGCGAGCCAGCTAGCTGTCTTCTCCCGCACAAAAGTGGGTCATGAGTGTCGTGAGAGCTTCCATAGATTTCGGCTTTTCCTGACCAAGGTGCCGGGCTAGCCACTCGTTGCGGATGTTGTGCTTGAAGGCTGCTAGGGCCTCTGCATCCAGACAGTCGATTTGATTTTTCTTTATTAGGAACCATGTCTAGAATTGCCTGGCCGATTCCTCTGGCTACTGAATTGTGTGGCTGCTGAAAGTTGTCGAGGAATGCGGCTTCCAGATCTTCCCAACAACCAATGGATTCTGCTGGCAAGCTATTGAGCCAATGCCGAGATGGTCCTTTGAGTTTGAGTGGGAGGTGTTTGATGGCGTGTAGGTCATCACTGCGGGCCATGTGGATGTGCAGGAGGAAATCCTCGATCCATGCCGCAAGATCTGTTGTGTTGTCGTATGATTCTTAATTTATGGGTTTAAAACCCTCTGGGATTTGATGATCCATTACTTCGTTTGTGAATCATAAGGGGTGTGCGGCGCCTCTGTACTGGGCTATATCGCGACGCAGCTCGAATGAGCCTTGCCCGCTGTGTTCGGCCCGGCCGGACTTACTTTTACTGTATCTGGGTGACGATTATCGTCTCGCATAGTGGCGCTCCCTCGTGATCCGTAGATCGATCTTGCATGTTTTGCTTTGTCCTTCAATACGTCTCGCAGGTCTGGCATATTTCCCCATGCCTTTTTATTTGAATGACGTCGGGGTGCGGGCTGAGCTTTTGGCTGGAATGTCTCTGTCGCGGCCACGAGGTGGCCGATCAGCCGCGTCATATGCCGGGGATGTAGGTTTCAGTGCTTCCTCCTCCAGTCGGGGTAGCAACCTGCACTTTGGGTAACTCTTAGAGGGGCGTTCGAGTTTATATTCCTCGGCCGCCAGGACTTCAGTCCATCTGTCAGCTAGCAAATCTTGATCAGCTTGAAGCTGCTACTGCTTTTTCTTAAGGCTATTTGCCGTGGCTATAAGCCGGCGCTTGAAGCGCTCTTGTTCGATGGGATCCTCTGGCATGACGAATTTGTCATCGCCGAGGCTTGCCTCGTCTTTGGAGGGAGGCATGTAATTATCATCCTCCGTCTCTCCATCTGATGCTCTCTCAGGAGGGCTGGCTCCTCCATCCTCCTGCTCTAAATCTTGCTGGAGGGGATTGTTGTTGTCTTCGGCACTGTCCGGAGTGCTATTATCTCCGGTGTCGGTATCACCACTTTTGCCTTGGCGGAACTTAGAGCGGCGCCGCTGACGCTGGCGCTTGGGTTGCTTCTTGGAGGGGTCATCCTCCGTTGTCTTGTCGCCATTGCATTCTTTGGGTGTGTCCACCATGTATATATCGTATGATGAGGTGGCTGTCCAGTGCCTTGTGGGCAGTGGTTCCTCTTCGTCTCCCGCATCATCGTCCATACCATCGATGTCTTCGGAGTCGAAGTCGAGCATGTCGGTTAAGTCATCGACGGTGGCTACTAAGTGGGTGGTGGGTGGGCGGCGAATATCTTCGTCATCCGCATCCCAATCCTGCCGGACGTAGTTCGGCCAGGACTCTCCTGACAAGGAGAGGGACCTTAATGAGTTCAGTATGTCGCCAAAGGGCGAGCACTAAAAAATATCCGCGGAGGTAAACTCCATGATCGACGCTCAATCGGATTTGACAGGAACGGGCGCAGGCGGTTCGGAGTACGTGGCCGGAGAAGAATCCGGTAGTTTAGTAACACGGCTCTCCGGAAGGGTAAGGTCGATATTCGGCTCGATCGCCGCTGAGGATACGGCCTCCGTGACGGGGTCTATCCACCCATCCATGGACGGCGCAACTAGCTCTGAATTGAGGCTTAGAGTGTCTGCCGGTGTGATCTCCTGAATACGGTCCGATGGTAGAGCTAAATCGTACTCATCGTGACCACGTGGCGCACAAGGCAGGGGCTCGAATCCATCGAAGATCAAGTCTCTGTGGATATCGGCCGTGTAGTTTAAGCTTCCAAACCTGACCTGATGGCCAGGGGCGTAACTTTCGATCTGCTCCAGATGGCCAAGCGAGTTGGCCCGCAGTGCGAAGCCGCCGAACACAAAGATCTATCCGGGGAGAAAAGTCTCACCCTGGACTGCATCGCTATCGATGATAGTAGGAGCCATCAAGCCTAACAGCGACGACACAGAGGAACTCTCAATGAAAGCATCAATGTCAGTGTCAAAACTGGCAGATCTTGGGTAGGGGGTCCTGAACTGTGCATCTAATGCGGATGGTAACAGGAGGTAGGGGACACAATGTTTTTCCCAGGTTCAGGACCTCTTGATGGAGGTAAAACCCTACGTCCTGCTTGATTTATTCTTGATGACATGAGTATTACAAGAGTTGATCTACCACGAGATCGGAGAGGCTAAACCCTAGAAACTAGCCTATGGTATGATTGTCTGTTATCCTACGGACTAAAACCCTCTGGTTTATATAGACACCGGAGGGGGCTAGGGTTACACAAGGTCGGTTACAAAGGAGGAGATATACATATCCGTATTGCCTAGCTTGCCTTCCACGCCAAGTAGAGTCCCATCCGGACACGAGACGAACTCTTCAATCTTATATCTTCATAGTCCAACAGTCCGGCCAAAGGATATAGTCCGGCTGTCCGGAGACCCCCTAATCCAGGACTCCCTCAGCGGGGTTGCACACCGTCGGGCGGTTCGCGCCTCCACCATGGGGTTTAGCCGTCAGCTGCTTCATCACCGGCGGCACATCTATTCCTACGGCGGCGACCAGCCGAGGTAAGGCAAAACCAAGGTGGTGGGATGGGGGCGGCATGGCGGCGGAGGCGGGGTTGGTGAAGTTAGTTGTGCAGGCGGCGACAGCAGTGAGATTGGTCAGACCAGCGGAGGCAGCGGCTGGGAGGGGCGGTCATCGGAGTCGGCCTTGGGGCTAAGTGGCAGCCGTCTGGCAACGCTCGGGAGATGGGCGGGCGGTTGAAAGTTTCAGATTCAGCAGTTGGTTGTTCATGCGCGGATGAGCGTTTTACATCACCAGACGACTGGAGATGCAAATTTGGAGCTTCAAGTGTTGTATTTTATATCACTTGGAGGAGGTGATGTAAAAATTTATACATCTACATCATCTATTGGAGCAGCGTTTTTTTCTTTTTTTATTGGCCTTGAAGATGTAAAAAGCTGTTATTTATACACCTTCATCATCTACCGGAGATGCTCTCACACCATAAGACCATAAGAGCTCATAGGCCTGATAGGTCAAAATATTCTGATTATACATTATTTTGACTTGCTAAATGGAGCAAAAAAAAAGGTAGTTCAAATTGAACACAACAGCAAAATATATCAGCAACGTAAATAACATGTAGCATCAGACTGAAATCTATAGAAAATAAAATGATACTAAAATAGGGACAATTAATATGAATCCAAGGTAGTAGTATTTTTCATTTTTTGCCAGCCCTCCCACTTTTCACTTTTCACATGTTAGTTGCACCAGCGTAAATTTATGCACACACAAACAAAAAAGGCTGTACTATCTCTGTTTTCTTGCGGGTACTCGGTTATTACACTACCCACTCAGTTATACTATGTAGCGACCCGACTCGTTAAGAGTCGAAGTCTCTATGCTTACCGTGCTAGTCCCTGGATCGACTTGCTAGCACACACAGTACTCAATGAAATAACAGAAATAACACACATCTCTTTATTACATCGATAGTCCAGGAGCAATACATTTATTACAAAATAGGGCATAGAGCCACTAAGTAAATACTGGGGAAGCAAAGTAGTAAATGAGTCCAACTCCACGAGCAAGGTTGAGTGTAGAACATCGACCTATCGCACCTTAATCCTCGTCGGATATATCTGCAACATGATAAGTTGCAGCCATATAGGTCAGTATATTGAATGTACTGGCAAGTCACATCATAAGTGTAAAGAACATACTTGTACATGCAATTTGGCTGGTGGAAAGCTTTAAGTTTAGTTTTTGCACAAAGCTAGTTTTCCCTATTAGAAAAGATGTTATTCTACTAATACACATTTGCATAGGATGAGTTGGCAAACCCAACTCCATCCGTTCCCAAGTTTCATTTAAACCCCAACTGCTTAATTAAAGGTGAGGAGATCTCCCGGCATTTCCACTACTAGATGCTCAAGTTGTCCGTAGCCGAGGACATGGCTAATCGATTAGGTTGACACTCTGCAGAGGTTGCGCACTTTTTCCCACAAGACTCGACCACCTCCATGATCGGAAGATCGAGACATAGTCTTTCAAATATGTTTCCCCTTAACCCACGGATAGGTCGGTACACCTACATCATTCTACATCTGCTAGCCCATCCCGGAAGGGGTCACACTAACTAGTCAACTAAGTCAGAGCACATATTGGCTTGTGGCTGCACACGTAAGCTTCTAGACATGAGAATACGATTGATCTCTTTGAGCCTGAGCGGACGGTCCACTAGTGGTGCACCACCATGGATTTCCCATGCGTGCCCCACTGTACTTCGCCACCATTCCAACAAGTTTCCGCCCAGGTAGTTCATTAATTATCTTAGGTCCTATTTACTACATTGTCACTCAACCTTTACCATGATCACTCCCCAGTCCATGTCTACTTAGCGAAGCAACATAATGTAAAACGATGGCGACAATGTTATATGGTTCAGACCTACCTCAATGAACTACTGGGTGAAAAGCATAGTCATATGGCATTAATTCCTACCATGCAGTCCTACCGCAAAGAACTAAGTGCATAAAAAAATATAGGTAATGAAAACATGATCAAGATGCAACTTGCCTTGGTACTGCTGGTTGAATTCTAAAGACTGATAATATTCTGCTTCGCACTCCGGGCAATCTACCGCAAAGAAAATAAACAAACATAAGCAAACATTCCAGAGAACCAAAAGAACATGCAAAGCAAAAAGTCTTGAAAAAATCAAATGAACATACAACACACTAAGCTACCACAAAAATATTCTAAGTGCAAAACAACATAGGCCCATGGTTCAAAAAGTGATGTGAGCTATAGTGCATACTAATAAAAATATTAAAGGCTAGATTCTAATGTGTGAAAATTATTGTGACAAAGGTCCAGATGATAGGGTTCGGCTATGGTGACAGAATGCAAAAGGAATCAACTTAATCGGAGCTCCGGTTTGGGAGATATGGTCATTTGAAGTTCGAATTAGAATCTGAATAAATTCAAATTTGAATCTACCAAAAGTTTGCAAAAAGGGTACCACTGGATAGAACTAAACATGACGAAGAATTTGCTGTTGGTTTCATCGAGTTTGGATCTACGGTTTAGAAGTTATGGCTAATCTAAGATCGGGGACTAATTTGTGATAAAAGGGACTAGACAGTGAAGAAAAACTATCACAAACAGATCCCTGGCGCGTGGCAGATTCCTACTGGCCGAAAGGTGTTCACCGCGTAGCTTATACAACGAATGGCCACAATCTAAGAAAAACGGAGGCGGCGGCTAACTTATACAGAAACTGATCGATTTTTTAGAATAAAAACCCGCGGTTAACCGCGTACCGGTTCAACTAAAAAAACAAACTATCCTAATCTAATCTGGGTCGTCGGTGATCGATCTAACGGGAGGGAGTGGGGCGGCGGCTTACAGCGAGTGGTGGTGGTGGCCAGCGACGATGAAGACGGTGACGCGGCGTCGGTGGTGGAGGGGGCGGCGACTGCGGTGGTCCTCGGTGACGGGGAAGAAGACGGGGAGGTGCGGCGCGACTTGGACGTTTGGATGGTGGCGTCGGGGCTCCTCAGGGGCGTTGGGGTCTGCGAGGCGAAGGCGGTGGCGCTCCTTGGGCTCCGGCGAGGTCAGGTGTCGTCGGGGGCGGGTGCTCCGGCGGGTGCTGGGGTCAAAAAACGTGTCAAACAGATGCACGTTGTCGCTGGGATCCAATTGACAAAGGAAGGAGAGCTAGGGGGTGCCACAGACGACGAAATGGACGATGGAGTGGTGCGGCTCCGGCGAGATGCGAACGACGACAACGAGCTGTAGGGGCGGCGTGGGAAGAAGCGGGGCGGCGAGGTTGGAAGAGGGGGTCCTGGCCTTTATATAGGCACGGCTAGGAGCGCTACGAGGCTGCGGATAAACCTCATCCGCGAGGGACCCGAGCGGCGGTTGCGGGGCGCGGCGAGGATGTTTATCCCGCGTGCTGCGGGAGGTTGGGGACGAGCTGACGAGCGGGGCCCGCCTGGCAGCGGCAGCGAGAGGAGGCGAGCGAGGGCGCGTGCAGGGCGGTCAACCGGTGTCGGAGGGTTTCGGGCGCTGGGCGCTGGCCTTGGGCCAAATGGCCAGCTGGGCCGGTTGGGGCGCTCCTAGGCCGAACCCAGTTTCGGTCCAGGCTGCGGTGAGTGTGTGTGTGTGTGTGTGTTTCTTTTTTTAACCGAACACTAAAGTGGCCCTAAATAATTCAAATGAATTAATAAAAACACCAAAATAATTTCTAAAATAACTATATAATATTTAGAACCTAATGAGCATTAACTTACGCACAGAACATTTTGAAAATATTTTCCTAATGCAACTAATGCACTTTTTGCAGAAAAAATAAATACCGATAAACTCCAAAACTTCAAATAATATTCAAAATAAAATTTCCCACTCCTTTATAAGTTTGAGGAAGTCATCTTATCCCCTCTCATTTGTTTTTCTCAAGTGGAAAAATATTATTTGAATACTTCAAAAACTCCAAAATGCAAAGAAATATGATATGCATTGAATGATTCTATTAACATCCAAATTTAATAAAAATTGGGATGTTACAAACCTACCCCCCTTAATATGAATCTCGTCCTCGAGATTCGGGTTGGCGAGCAAAAAGGTGCGGATGGTCCTGTCTAAGATCTTCCTCTCGTTCCCAAGTGGCTTCCTCCTCGGTGTGGTGACTCCACTAAACCTTGCAGAACTTGATGATCTTGGTGCGAGTGATCCTCTCTGCAGTCTCAAGAATCTTAATAGGATTATCCTCATAAGTCAGATCATTCTCCAACTGAATTGCCTCCAATGGCACTGTATCTCTCAAAGGAATGTCTGCCATCTCTGCATGACACTTCTTCAGCTGGGAAACATGAAACACATCATGAACTCCTTACAAAGCCTCTGGTAATTCCAACTGGTATGCAACCTCTCCTCTATGTTCCAGAACTCTGTATGGTCCCACAAATCATGGTGCTAACTTTCCTTTGACTCCAAATCTCTTAATACCTTGAAGTGGAGACACTCGAAGATATGCTCTATCTCCCACTCCATAGATCACTTCCTTGCGTTTAGCATCGACATAACTCTTCTGCCTTGACTGAGCTACCTTAAGTCTGTCACGAATCAACTTGACCTTCTCCTCAGAATCCCTGATCAAATCAGGTCCAAACAACTTGCGATCTCCAACTCCATTCCACATCAAAGGTGTCCTACATTTCCTTCCATACAATGCCTCGAAAGGGGCCATCTGCAAACTGGCTTGGTAGTTGTTGTTGTACGAGAACTCTGCGTAGGGTAAGTTATCATCCCAACTAGACCCATAGTCTAGCGCACAAGCTCTCAACATGTCCTCCAGAATCTGATTGACTCTCTTTGTCTGCCCATCAGTCTGTGGATGGAAGGCTGTACTGAACTCTAGCCTGGTACCCAAAGTTTCGTGTAACTGCTTCCAAAAATTTGAGGTGAATTGTGTTCCTCTATCTGATACGATGCTCCTTGGAACTCCATGCAGACATACGATCCTGGTCATATATATCTTTGCCAGCTTAGCACTTGTATAGGTGGTCTTCACTGGAATGAAGTGAGCAACCTTGGTCAAACGATCAACTATCACCCAAATGGAATCACAACCTGAACGGGTCCTGGGTAACCCCGTGATAAAGTCCATACCAAGTTTATCCCATTTCCAATCAGGTATCGGCAACGGCTGAAGTAATCCTGCTGGTTTCTGATGTTCTGCCTTTACTCTCTGACATACATCACATATTGCCACATACTCGGCAATTTCTCTCTTCATACCGGCCCACAGAAAACTTTCCTTCAAGTCCAAATACATCTTGGTGTTGCCTGGGTGTATCTAATATGGTGAGTCATGAGCCTCCTGAAGAATCAACTTCCTGATCTCCGGGTCATTGGGTACACAATTCCGTTGCTCAAACCATATGGTTCCATGTTCATCCTCACGGAATCCTTCTGCTTTCCCTTTGCTCATCATTTCCTTGATCTCAACAATACCTTGGTCCAACTTCTAGGCTTCTCTAATTCTTCCCAACAAGGTGGACGGTACCTCGAGTGCGTCAACATAACCTCTGTGAACTATTTCCAACTGTAGGTCTCTAAGCTCATCACATAACTCCTGAGGTAAACCTCCTACTATAAGGGTATTAACATAACTCTTACGGCTCAAAGCATCTGCCACAACATTGGCCTTTCCTGGATGATAATGCAGAATCATGTCATAATCCTTTATAAGTTCCAACCATCTCCTTTGCCTGAGATTCAACTCCTTCTGCGTGAAGATATACTTTAAACTCTTGTGATCCGTGTAAACATCACAACGGTTCCCAATAAGATAGTGTCTCCATGTCTTGAGTGCATGCACTACAGCTGCCAACTCCAAATCATGCGTGGCATAGTTCAACTCATGAGGTCAAAGCTGTTGTGAAGCATAAGCTACAACCTTTCCCTCTTACATAAGAACACCTCCAAGTCCCTGACGTGAAGCATCACAATACACCTGAAAGTCCTTGTGTACGTCAGGTAGGATTAGCACTGGGGCTGTAACCAAACGCTTCTTCAACTCTTGAAAGCTGGCTTCACACTCTTTAGTCCAAACGAACTTGGTGTCCTTCTTCAACAACGCTATCATGGGCCTTGCAATCTTGGAGAAATTTTCAATAAATCTCCGGTAATATCCTGCAAGTCCAAGGAAACTATGAATCTCACCAATTGTGGTGGGTGCATTCCATTCTGTGACTGACTCTACCATGGTAGGGACCACTGCAATCCCTTCACCTGACACTATGCTACCTCTTGAGCACTGCGTTGGTTTTTCCCGAAGAGGAAGGGATGATGCAGCAAATTAGCGTAAGTATTTCCCTCAGTTTTTGAGAACCAAGGTATCAATCCAGTAGGAGGCTACGCGCGAGTCCCTCGTACCTGCACAAAAAAATAAATCCTCACAACCAATGCAAATAGGGGTTGTCAATCCCTACAAGGCCACTTACGAGAGTGAGATTTGATAGATATGATAAAGATAATATTTTTAGTATTTTTGTGATAAAGATGCAGAGTAAAATAAAGGCAAATTAAATAGCAAAGTAGTAGGAGAACAATATGATAAAGATAGACCCAGGGGCCATAGGTTTCACTAGTGGCTTCTCTCGAGAGCATAAGTATTCTACGGTGGGTGAACAAATTACTGTTGAGCATAATTATGAGAATATCTAGGCATGATCATGTATATAGGCATCATGTCCGAGACAAGTAGACCGACTCCTGCCTGCATCTACTACTATTACTCCACTCATCAACCGCTATCCAGCATGCATCTAGAGTATTAAGTTAAAAACAGAGTAACGCCTTAAGCAAGATGACATGATGTAGAGGGATAGACTCATGCAATATGAAGAAAACCCCATCTTGTTATCCTTGATGGCAACAATACAATACGTGCCTTGCTGCCCTTACTGTCACCTGGAAAGGACACCGCAAGATTGAACCCAAAGCTAAGCACTTCTCCCATTGCAAGAAAGATCAATCTAGTTGGCCAAACCAAACTGATAATTCGAAGATACTTGCAAAGATAACCAATCATACATAAAAGAATTCAGAGAAGATTCAAATATTGTTCATAGATAGACTTGATCATAAACCCACAATTCATCGATCTCAACAAACACACCGCAAAAAGAAGATTACATTGAATAGTTCTCCACAAGAGAGGGGGAGAACATTGTATTGAGATCCAAAAAGAGAGAAGAAGCCATCTAGCTACTAACTATGGACCCGTAGGTCTGAGGTAAACTACTCACACTTCATCGAAGGGCTATGGTGTTGATGTAGAAGCCCTCCGTGATCGATGCCCCCTCTGGCGGAGCTCCGAAACAGGCCCCAAGATGGGATCTCGTGGATACAGAAAGTTATGGCGATGGAATTAGGGTTTTGGCTCTGTATTTGATCCTTTGGGGTACATGGATATATATAGGAGGAAGGAGTACGTCGGTGGAGCAACACGGGGCCCACGAGGGTGGAGGGCGCGTCTGGGGTAGGTGGGCGCGCCCCCTACCTCGTGGCCTCCTCTCTTGTTTCTTGACGTAGGGTCCAAGTCTCCAGGGTCTTGTTCGTTGAGAAAATCACGTTCCCGAAGGTTTCATTCCGTTTGGAGTCCGTTTGATATTCCTTTTCTTCGAAACCCTAAAACAGGCAAAAAATAAGCAATTCTGGGTTGGGCCTCCGGTTAATAGGTTAGTCCCAAAAATAATATAAAAGTGGATAATAAAGCCCAATAATGTCCAAAACAATAGATAATATAGCATGGAGCAATCAAAAATTATAGATACGTTGGAGACGTATCAAGCATCCCCAAGCTTAATTCTTGCTCGTCCTCGAGTAGGTAAATGATAAAAACAGAATTTTTTGATGTGGAGTGCTACTTGCATAATTTTAATGTAATTCTTCTTAATTGTGGTATGAATATTCAGATCCGAAAGATTCAAGACAAAAGCTCATATTGACATAAAAATAATAATACTTCAAGCATACTAACTAAGCAATTATGTCTTCTCAAAATAACATGGCCAAAGAAAGTTCATCCCTACAAAATCATATGGTTTAGTCATGTTTCATTTTCGTCACACAAGAATGCTCTCATCATGCACATCCCCGATGACAAGCCAAGTAATTGTTTCATACTTTAGTAATCTCAAACCTATAAACTTTCACGCAATATATGAGCGCGAGCCATGGACATAGCACTATGGGTGGAATAGAATATAATGAGGGGGTTATGTGGAGAAGACAAAAAAAGGAGAAAGTCTCACATCAACGAGGCTAATCAATGGGCTATGGATATGCCCACCGATTGATGTTAATGCAAGGAGAAGGGATTGCCATGCAACGGATGCACTAGAGCTATAAATGTATGAAAGCTCAACAAAAGAAACTAGTGGGTGTGCATCCAACTTGCTTGCTCATGAAGACCTAGGGCACTTGAGGAGGCCCATTGTTGGAATATACAAGCCAAGTTCTATAATGAAAAATTCCCACTAGTATATGAAAGTGACAAAACAAGAGACTCTCTATCATGAAGATTATGGTGCTACTTTGAAGCACAAGTATGGGAAAGGATAGTAACATTTTCCCTTCTCTCTTTTTCTCTCATTTTTTTGGGCCTTCTCTCTTCTTTATGGCCCTTTCTTTATATTCCTCACTTGGGACAATGCTCTAGAAAATGATGATCATCACACTTCTATTTATTTACAACTCAATGATTACAACTCGATACTAGAACAAAAGATGACTCTATATGAATGCCTCCGGCGGTGTACCGGAATATGCAATGAATCAAGAGTGACATGTATGAAAGAATTATGAACGGTGGCTTTGCCACAAATACTATGTCAACTACATGATCATGCTAAGCAATATGACAATAATGAATGTGTCATGATGAACGGAATGATGGAAAGTTGCATGGCAATATATCTCGGAATGGCTATGGAAATGCCATAATAGGTAGGTATGGTGGCTGTTTTGAGGAAGATATAAGGAGGTTTATGTGTGAAAGAGCGTATCATATCACCGGGTTTGGATGCACCCGCGAAGTTTGCGCCAACTCTCAATGTGAGAAAGGGCAATGCACGGTACTGAAGAGGCTAGCAAGGATGGAAGGGTGAGAGTGCGTATAATCCATGGACTCAACATTAGTCATAAAGAACTCACATACTTATTGCAAAAATCTACAAGTCCTCAAAAACGTCGGTACTACGTGCATGCTCCTAGGGGGATAGATTGGTAGGAAAAGACCATCGCTCGTCCCCGACTGCCACTCATAAGGAAGACAATCAAATAACACCTCATGTTTCAAATTTGTTGCATAACGTTTACCATACGTGCATGCCACGGGACTTGCAAACCTCAACACAAGTATTTCTCAATTTCACAACTACTCAACTAGCACGACTTTGATATTATTACCTCCATATCTCAAAACAATCATCAAGCATCAAACTTCTCTTAGTATTCAAAACACTCTTAAGAAAATTTTACTAACTTTGAATACCTAGCATATTAGGATTTTAAGCAAATTACCATGATATTAAGACTCTCAAAATAATCTAAGTGAAGCATGAGAGATCAATAGTTTCTATAAAACAAATCCACCACCATGCTCTAAAAGATATAAGTGAAGTACTAGAGCAAAAATTATATAACTCAAAAGATATAAGCGAAGCACATAGAGTATTCTAACAAATTCCAAATCATGTATGGATCTATCAAAAGGTGTGTACAGCAAGGATAATTGTGGTAAACTAACAAGCAAAGACTCAAATCATACAAGACGCTCCAAGCAAAACACATATCATGTGGCGAATAAAAATATAGCTCCAAGTAAAGTTACCAATAGAAGTAGACGAAAGAGGGGATGCATTCCGGGGCATCCCCAAGCTTTGGCTTTTAGGTGTCCTTAGATTATCTTGGGGGTTCCATGTTCATCCCCAAGCTTAGGATCTTGCCACTCCTTGTTCCATAATCCATCAAATCTTTACCCAAAACTTGAAAACTTCACAACACAAAACTTAAAGTAGAAAATCTCGTGAGTTCCGTTAGCGAAAGAAAACAAAAGAACACTTCAAGGTACTGTAATGAACTCATTATTTATTTATATTGGTGTTATACCTACTGTATTCCAACTGCTCTATGGTTTATAAACTATTTTACTAGCCATAGATTCATCAAAATAAGCAAACAACACATGAAAAACAGAATCTGTCAAAAACAGAACAGTCTGTAGTAGTCTGTAGCTAGCGCAAGATCTGGAACCCCAAAAATTTCTAAAATAAGTTTACGGACGTGAGTAATTTATCTATTAATCATCTTCAAAAAGAAATAACTAAATAGCACTTTCCAAATAAAAATTGCAGCAGTTCTCGTGAGCGCTAAAGTTTCTGTTTTTTACAGCAAGTTCAACAAGACTTTCCCCAAGTCTTTCCAACGGTTCTACTTGGCACAAACACTAATTAAACACAAAAAACACAACCAAAACAGAGGCTAGATAAATTATTTATTACTAAACAGGAGCAAAAATCAAGGAATAAAAATAAAATTGGGTTGCCTCCCAACAAGCGCTATCGTTTAACGCCCCTAGCTAGGCATAACAAGCAAGAATAGATCTACGTATTGCCATATTTTGGTAGGCAATTCTTCAATTAGGCATCTACCATCTTTAGGAATTTCTTTATTTTTATTGATTATCAAACTTTTAGGCACAAGATCTAAAAATTCATTTGTAACAAATGGTTCCTTAATGATAGCAAAAAGATTGGGATGAATACTTATAGATTTGAGATCCGCATCCTTACTCGAGGATTCACCCTTATTTTTAGAAACGTACATAATCTTGGAAACTTTAGTGGAAGAACTTGGAGTATTCTTAATGGAAGAAAAAGCGGTTCCCAAGTTGGTAATGATATTCTCAAGTTTATCGATCCTAACGGAATCGTGATTTATTTTCTCATTAACTATGGGTTCCTTTTCTTTAATATCTTTCAAAGTAACTTCTACTTTAGATCCATATTGGGAGATTCGGTTGTGGATCTTTCTGTCCAAATTTTCAACTAATTCTATAGTAGCAACCTTATTTTCAATAATTTCAAGCCTTTGCAATACATGCTCCAAAGTTAATATAGTTCCATTAACCAAGAGAGGAGGTGAGCCAAATAAATCTAACATAGCATTATAAGAATCAAAAGTATGGCTACCCAAAAAATTCCCTCCGGTAATAGTATCAAGAACATAACGGTGGCAAGGAGTAATGCCTACATAAAAATTGAGAAGAAGAACGGAAGTAGATTGCTTCCTAGTAGATTTGTTTTGAGCATTGCAAATTCTATACCAAGCATCTTTTAGATTTTCTCCCTCCCTTTGCTTAAAATTTAGAATTTCATTCTCGGGAGGTAACGGAGAAGATAAGGGACTAGCCATAACGACAAGCAAGCAAACACACAAGCAAACAAAAAGCAAGCGGGCAAAAAGAGGCAAATAGAGAAAGAGAGGGAGGATAGAGAGAGAGGGCGAATAAAATGGCAAGGGTAAAGTGGGGGAGAGGAAAACGAGCGGCAAATGGCAAATAATGTAATGCGGGAGATAAGGGTATGTGATGGGTACTTGGTATGTTGACTTTTGCGAAGACCTACCTGGCAACGGTGCCAGAAATCCTTCTTGCTACCTCTTGAGCACTGCGTTGGTTTTCCCCGAAAAGGAAGGGATGATGCAGCAAAGTAGCGTAAGTATTTCCCTCAGTTTTTGAGAACCAAGGTATCAATCCAGTAGGAGGCTACGTGCGAGTCCCTCTTACATGCAGAAAACAAATAAATCCTCGCAACCAACGCAAATAGGGGTTGTCAATCCCTACAAGGCCACTTACGAGAGTGAGATCTAATAGATATGATAAAGATAATATTTTTAGTATTTTTGTGATAAAGATGCAAAGTAAAATAAAGGCAAAGTAAATAGCAAAGTAGTAGGAGAACAATATGATAAAGATAGACCCGGGGGCCATAGGTTTCACTAGTGGCTTCTCTCGAGAGCATAAGTATTCTACGGTGGGTGAACAAATTATTGTTGAGCAATTGATAGAATTGAGCATAATTATGAGAATATCTAGGCATGATCATGTATATAGGCATCACGTCCGAGACAAGTAGACCGACTCCTTCCTGCATCTACTACTATTACTCCACTCATCGACCGCTATCCAACATGCATCTAGAGTATTAAGTTAAAAACAGAGTAACGCCTTAAGCAAGATGACATAAAGTAGAGGGATAGACTCATGCAATATGAAGAAAACCCCATCTTGTTATCTTCGATGGCAACAATACAATATGTGCCTTGCTGCCCTTACTATCACCGGGAAAGGACACCACAAGATTGAACCCAAAGCTAAGCACTTCTCCCATTGCAAGAAAGATCAATCTAGTAGGCCAAAGCAAACTAATAATTCGAAGAGACTTGCAAAGATAACCAATCATACATAAAAGAATTCGGAGAAGATTCAAATATTGTTCATAGATAGACTTGATCATAAACCTACAATTCATCGGTCTCAACAAACACACCGCAAAAAGAAGATTACATTGAATAGTTCTCCACAAGAGAGGGGGAGAACATTGTATTGAGATCCAAAAAGAGAGAAGAAGCCATGTAGCTACTAACTATGGACCCGTAGGTCTGAGGTAAACTACTCACACTTCATCGGAGGGGCTATGGTGTTGATGTAGAAGCCCTCCGTGATCGATGCCCCCTCCGGCGGAGCTCCGGAACAGGCACCAAGATGGGATCTCGTGGATACATAATGTTACGGCGGTGGAATTAGGGTTTTGGCTTCGTATTTGATCGTTTGGGGGTACGTGGATATATATAGGAGGAAGGAGTATGTCGGTGGAGCAACAGGGGGGCCACGAGGGTGGAGGGCGCGCCTGGGGTAGGTGGGCGCGCCCCCCTACCTCGTGGCCTCCTCTCTTGTTTCTTGACATAGGGTCCAAGTCTCCCGGGTCTTGTTCGTTGAGAAAATCACGTTCCCGAAGGTTTCATTCCGTTTGGAGTCCGTTTGATATTCCTTTTCTTCGAAACCCTAAAACAGGCAAAACAACCACAATTCTGGGCTGGGCCTCCGGTTAATAGGTTAGTCCCAAAAATAATATAAAAGTGGATAATAAAGCCCAATAATGTCCAAAACAGTAGATAATATAGCATGGAGCAATCAAAAATTATAGATACGTTGGAGACGTATCACACTACATGTCCAAGAAATCCGATTTCCTTGAGCCAAAACTCACACTTGCTGAACTTGGCATAAAGTTGATATTCTCTGAGCTTCTCCAGAACTAAGCGCAAATGTTCGACGTGTTACTCCTTATTCTTGGAGTAAACCAATATGTCATCAATGAATACCACAACAAACTTATCCAAGAACTCCATGAATACCTTGTTCATCATGCTCATAAAATAGGCAGGGGCATTAGTCAAACCAAAGGACATGACTGTATACTCATAAAGCCCATACCTTGTGGTAAAAGTTGTCTTGGGTATATCCTTCTCACGGATCTTCAATTGGTGATAACCCGATCGAACATCAATCTTGGAGAAAACACTAGCTCCTTCTAGCTGGTCAAACAAGTCATTGATCATCGGCAGGGGATACTTGTTCTTGATGGTCACCTCATTCAAAGAGCGGTAATCCACACACATCCTCAAGGTTCCATCCTTCTTCTCCACTAAGAGTACTGGGGCTCCCCAAGGTGATGAACTCGGGCGAATATACCCTTTCTCTAGCAACTCCTTCATCTGTTTCTTGACTTCCTCCAAATCATTAGCGGGCATCCGATACGGCTTCTTGGAGATAGGTCCTGTACCTGGCAGCAACTCAATCAAAAACTCAATCTCCCGATCTAGTGGCATACCCAGTAACTCCTCCGGAAATACATCAGGATAATCCTTCACCACTAGTACTTCTTCCTGGACAACTCCCGTAAGAGAGTTCACCTGAGTCCTCTTAGGCTTAAGCCTAGATACATACTTGATCCTCTTCTTCTCTGGGATGGTGAGAAAAACAGATCTACTAGCACAGTCAATGTTTCCCTCATACTTGGACATCCAATCCATCCTAGGATTACATCCAACCCTTGCGACTCTAGTATAATCATATCTGTGGGAAAAACATGTCCCCCTATGTTCAAAGGCAATTGGAAACATCCCTGACTAGCCATTGACTCGTCTCTTGGGGAACTCACTAGAATGGGTGACTTAAGAGCTATGGTAGGCAACTTATATTTATGCACAAATCCCCTTGATATGAATGAATGCAATGCACCAGTGCCAAAAAGAAGGAGTGCTGGAAATGAATTAACCAAGAACTTACCAATCACTGTGTTAGGCTGCTCATAAACCTCTTCCACATTGACATGATTCACATGCGCCTTAGTGAAAGGATTGGGCTTCTTGCCTCCAGAATTCCCATTGCCATTTCCATTTCCATGTTGTGCCTCGGGGCACTCATTGGAGTAGTGACCTGTCTTCTTGCACTTGAAGCAGGTGATGTGACTCAGATCCTTCTTCATTGGTGTGGAAGAGTTGAAATGCTGCTGATTACCATTTCCTCCACTGCCATTGCCATTGCCATGCTTGTGACCATGGTGGTTGTGTCCATTTCCTCCATGATGAATGTGGCCTCCATGATTATGGTGATTCCCTCCAAACTTGCTAGTGCCTGATCCAGAACTTCCTGAGTACGGGCTGTAGCGGGGTTTCTGTTGAACTCCAGACTTATACTTCCCATGACCGTACTTCCTTTTACGATTCTCCATCTGCTGGTGCTTGCCTTCGAGAATGGTAGCCTTATCAACCAGCTCCTGATAGTCCGCAAAGGTCGCCACAGTAAACTGAACTCCCAACTCATCGTCCAGTCCCTCCAGAAACTTCTCCTGCTTGGCTGCATCAGTGGCCACGTCCTCTGGGGCGTAACGGGCCAACTTACTGAACTCATCAACATACTGAGATACCGTGCGTCCTCCCTGGCGCAAGTTGCGGAACTCCTTCTTCTTTAGACTCATGGCTCCAGCTGAGACATGAGCAGTGCGGAACGCCCGCTGGAACTGAGTCCAAATCACATTCTCCATGGGGTATGTGGTGGTGTAGTTCTCCCACCAAGCAGCTGCCGGTCTATCTAGCAGGTGGGCACCAAACTTCACCTTCTCAGCATCATTGCATCCTGTCGTGGCCAGCTCCCTTCCTATCTTGTGAAGCCATTCATCTGCGACAATCGGCTATGTGCTGCTGGAGAACACTGGTGGGTTCAACCTCAGAAAACGGGTAAGGCTGTCAACTGGGGGTGGCGGCGGTGGGTTGTTGTTGTTGTTGTTGTTCTGGTTCTGGTTCTGGTTCTGTTGGGGATATACCCCGCGGTATGATCCGGCCGGAGTTATAACCCGGCTGGGACTTAGTAAACTGGTGGGTGTTAAAGCAGGTGGTAAACCGGCAGGTGTTAAGGTGGTAAACCAGTTGGTGTAAGTCAGACAGTAAACTGGCAGGTTGTTAAACCGGCTGACAGTTAAGACAGACAGGTAAAACAGGTAGTTAACCCAGATGGTAAACCGGCTGGTTGTTAAACCGGCTGACAGTTAAGACAGGAGTTAAGTTAGATGATAACTCAGCAGACATTCTTAAACCAGCAGACCATATTAAACCGGCACCAGTTAACTCCAGGCAGACCATCTTAAACCGGTGCCAGTTAACTCCCGGCAGGCAGTGGTAACTGGGTTGCCAGGAGTTATGAAGCTCGAGATGTTATGAAGCCCGAGACGTTATGAAGCCCAAGAAAAGAAGTCATAATAGTTAAGTCTTAAGTCCGAGTTAGACTCTATATGTAACCCGCCCCTTTAACATATAAGGAGGGGCAGGGCTCCCCAAAGTGGGACAAGAAAGAAGAAATAATCTTAAAGGGTTAGGGTTAACTAGGAGAGCCGGTTTATGGCGACTTCCTCATGATCATAATGAGAGGTAGCCTCAAACAGCACGTAGGGTTGTTAGCGGATGATGTTTCCCGGGGCCCGAAGCTGTCTAAACCCTTGTCTTGCATTGCGTCTCTCGATTCCACTCAACCCCTCTCAAGCTACCACATAGATGCGTTGGCCTCACGACTAAGTCCTCACACTAGGACATCTGCCGTGACGACTCCACTACAGTTGGCGCCCACCATGGGGCTCGCGCACGGTGGTGTTGAGTTCCTGGAGGGATCTCTCGAGGGATTGGGAAGTTTGCAGTTTTTTGGATGAAGAAGATCTAGTTTGGAAGGATTTGCATCAGCTTCAAGTTTATCAGTTCAGATGTAAGATATAAGAGGTTTAAGGTTCAAAAGAAATTAGGGTTACTATTGAACCGCTGCCATCGGATGTGTAATCCGTCAAGTTACAACCAAACCGAAGGGCAACATGAACAGTCAGTGACCCAAAATCAGACCCTGACTACATCAAGTTGCTGCTACTACTACAATGCGTCCGCCACGTGCGCCATGATAACCCGCTGGTTCCGAGACTAATTGGGGTAGATCATAGCATCTACTATTGGTACTAGTACGTGTCCAGTTTACAAAAAGAAAGAAGAGCCGTTGGCATGTAGAGATCTCGATTCCGATATGGAGTTAATAAAAAACGGAGGCCACGACCCGAAGGAAAAGATGGGATAGATCGGTCAAAGCTGACAGCAATTGGAAGGAGGGCTTGGGGCAGATTAGCTTGGCTTCCTCTGCGGTCTCGTCTGCGAGTTTGTTTTGTATCCACTTCGAGCCGCCATGGTCCCGCCCCTGGAGCTGCCCTGGTGGTTGATTGATCGTCCGTCCCACCGAGCGGATTCGCCGAATCAACCCAGCGCACTACATCACCGTCGGCCTGCTCCGCCTTGAGCCGGCCCCGAGTCACTGCTGCTGGCCTCGAACTGCCACTCCTAATGGCTTCTGCCAAGCCGCCGTCTCCGTCAGGTCGTCTCCGTGCAACCTTGCCTTGCTTTCAGCAACTCGCCAGCAACCCCCTAACAGCCGCCGAGCCACCGCTGTGGACTTGCCCTCACCACAATCCGCTGGTGCGCCCGCTGATTTGCATATCTGCGGTCCCGTTTCTAAACCACCGTCCACCCCCGATGGCTGTACCACACAGCAAGGCCTTGCTTGCCTAAACCGCCACTGCCATGGCATACTTCGTCTCAGTGTTAAGCCATTCCGGACACAACTCCGGGTCACCGTCGCCTTTTCTGTTGTGACCGCCCTGCTGCTGCCTTTTGTACAGTTGTGAGTCGCCGTGTGTTGAGCCGCTTTGCTAGGATCCGCCGCTGGTCTGAGCATGCTTTGCCTCCACTGCTGGTTCTGTCATCTGTATGCTCCTTCACCCTGCGCCGGTAATTCTGCAGTCCGCTGGCCGGACTGGTCGCCATGGCTCGTCTGTAAACCACCGCTGCCCTGGGCCGTTTGTTCCCTTGAATAACCCTATGCGGCTGGAGCTCACCTTGCCGGTTTAACACCACATGGCTGGAGCGTGCTTCAACCCGTCGTCCGCTTCGTCCTCGACCCACATCCTCACCTCAAGCGGCCCGGTTTCGACCCGAAGGTGCGGTGCTGCCTTCGCTTCGCCCTGAGTCGCCAACAGCCGCCGAAGTCGCCACAAGTCGAGTCGCTTCGGTCTTGTTTGACTACAACGAGCCTCCCCACGAGCATCATGACACCGCAGTCCACGCTCACCAGCTCACGCTCTGCATTAAGCCGCCCCGCTGGGGACGCCTCGCCCTGTCCGCAGCCGCTGCGGTGCTGCCTTAAGCCGCCGGCCTGCCGTGTCCTTCACTGGCGCTGCCTTTGAGACGTCACCGTGAGTAACGCCCTACAGGGGCGGAGCTAGAAAATTTAGCCATTGGGTTCACTCGTTTTATGACAGCAATGCGATTACCTAGGTGGGATTGCTTGCCGACAACTGTGTCCTAGTGACCCCTTTTCCATGGACATCCCGGCTTGTGGGGACAAAAAATTTCCCATCCCCATCGAGGATTTTCCTCCCCAAGGAAAAAAATTAGGCTAGACAAACATGATTAGCTTGAGGCTAATGATTTTTTGGGACCACATGTGAGGTGTTCATAGGTAAGGTGGGTGCCCGTATAGGTAACACATTGCTCATTGGGTACCATATTTGGCTCATATTCGACCTAGTAGTTTCCTTGTCTGTAGGGATGCAGAGCGGCGTCCCGCATACACCCATAAGAGTAGGGACTAGTTTAAACTCAAACCTAGTCATAACTACGAAATGGGGTGGATCGGGCACCGCCTTTCATCTTTACGGCCGGATTAAAATTGCTTCATCCCATCTCCAGAACACAACAATTACCTCCAGTGTCAGGGATATACCCCGCGGTATGACCCGGCCGGATATATGACCCGGCTGGGACTTGGCGTTTCATTGGTAACCCGCTAGAGGATTGGCGACTTACGAGACTGGCGGTTCACTGGTCTGACGACTCATGAGCCTGGCGACTCATGGATGGCCCCAACGGTGGGCCAGATAAAGGACTAGGCCCAAGATCCAGAAGGCCGGCTCATATTATGGTGGGCCGGCTTAAGAGGAAAGGGATGACAAATATTTCCTTTACGAGGAAGCAAGACCCGGACTTGTATTCAACTTGTAAGAAAGGATAGACTAGTCCTAGTCCAACTAGGACTCCACATGTAACCCGCCCCTTCAACATATATAAGGAGGGGCAGGGCTCCCCAAAGAGGGACAAAAAATAATCTCTAGGGCTCGACACAGAGAGCCGGCTTACCGGCGACTCCCTGATGATCATAATGAGACCTAGCCACAAACAGCATGTAGGGTTATTACCAGATGATGTTTCCTGGGGCCTGAAGCTGTCTAAACCCTTGTCTTGTGTTGCGTCTCTCGATTCTGCTCAACCCCTCTCAAGCTACCACATAGATGCGTTGACCTCGCGATTAAGTCCTCACACTAAGGACATCTGCCATGACAATTCTACGACAGTTGGCGCCCACCATGGGGCCTGCGCACGGTGGTGTTTAGTTCTTAGAGGGATCTCCTTCAAAGATCGAGAAGCTCGCAAATTTTTTGGATGAAGAAGAATCGTTGCGGAAGGATTTACATTATTTAGAAGACACGCAGTCAGATTTGATACCCATTCAAGATTTAAGAAAATTAAGGTGATGATATCTTCGTAACCATGAGTTGCCGATACAACTAGCCGAGATCGAAAGTTTGGTGGCCGAATTGGATTGTTACTGCATCCACAAACAGCGGTCCAATCGGCCGAGTTGTTGTTGTTCTACGCAAAGAAGTCCTAGGCTACAAGTCCCGATGGAATCAATTGTGTCTCCTGCTGCTATTTTGGGCATGGAGGATAGATCAACTCCAAATACTTTCACTAAGAGAGCGACTAGCACTACTAGTTTGACTCATATACAGATTGGAAGAGATTTATTCAAAGAGATATGGAAAGCAAAAGCTATCAAGTGGCGGGGTCCTTACGTGAAACAACAAAAAAGAAAGAAAGATGGAGGAAGAAAAATTGGCAGCAACGATTGCTATCCCTAGTACGATATCAATTGAGGTACGCATCATTAAAAAAAGAAGCAAATCAATCATGATCTGCAAGTGGATACAAGCACGATCCGGAAGTGGATACAGCACTGGGGCGCAGATTCTCTGACTTACCATGGCAAAGGTTGCCTCTACCTTTCCCCTCATGGATGCCCTCCCTTTCTGATCCAATGGATGCTGAGCGAGCTGCCTCTCTCTATGTACAGCTTGCGAACCATGTGATTCCATGGCCCAACTAAGGCCCAGTTCGGGAGGAAACAAGCCCAGCTCGCCAGAGAGAGGAGAAGTGCAGCGATTCAGGTTCAGAAATGAACTCTGGTTCAGTACAGGAACAAATACAGAGAAGATTCAGTTAAGTACATACACACGTATAGACAGAATTAAGTTTTGGCACTGCAGTACAGTACAATCATAATTAAACAAACATTTCACTTTAGTATTTTGGGCAGTCTATATATCCAAAATAATACATTCCAAAAGCCATCAATCAGCACAGATTTTCTTTTGAATTTCACTTGAGTTTTGCCACACATTCAGTTTTGGCACACCTAAGTTACAGAATTCAGTTTTGGCACACATTCACCCAAAAAGACCAAAACATTTCACTTGCTCTGCAGCACTGCAATTCTCTTGTTTCTAGAGCTCTAACGAAGACCTTGAAAGGGCATATCATCAATTTCACTAAAACCCTGCAAAGGGAAAGGCATGCTTAAAACATGGCAATATTGAAACTAGTTTAGAGAAGATGAAACAGAGAAATTTGGAAATACCATTAGCAAATTTGTGTAGCTGGTGAAGGCATTGCCGTCCTTATGAGAAACACCCATTGGTACTTGAGAGCCTACACCACCACCATTCTCATGTTGCTGCACAAAGCAATCAACGTAGTTATTTAGCATATAGTAAGGAACAAATTAAATACTCACAATTACAAGGGTTTTCAGCAACAGACGCTAGATTTATGAGGGACATCCATTGGTACTTGACTTTTCACACCACCACCACCATTCTTCTTTTTCTGGATAAAAAATCAACTTTGTTATTTAGCATGTAGTAATAATGAATACGAACTCTATATTGCAATGGTTTTCATCAACATACGCTAGATTTAGTTTGCTTTTTCCTGTTGAACTTGCGCATCCTCTCGAGCCAACTGCCACACCTCTTTGAAGTTTTTTCTTTAACCTCCTTTTTCTTTAAGCGTGCAGCACTAAGCAAACCTTCATCTTGTGGAACAACATGTTGGACATGATATGAATCACTCAAAATACTTGTAGATGCACTAAGTTTGTCTTGAAGTTGCTTCTGGAGGCAATATAGTGTGTTGTCCACCAATATGCAACATTCTGGAGAGCTTGTAGCTTGATATGCCAAATTTAGGAATGTGTGAGACCAAGACTTATATCGGAGCATAGCATCCATTTTTGGATTTTCAACGATGCTATTTCCTTTGTTGTCTTGTATAGTTCCATATCTTGCTTCCCTTGTTCATCTCTTTAGAATGTAATGGTTTGGCAACAGCTTGATATTCATCAAGTCAAGAACTTTTAATGCATGGCCACACAATATTCCAGTCCTTTGAAACTGCCCACAACTACATGAAGATGTTTTCTCCAAAGAATCACCAACAACAATGCGCTCTAGTTCAGAACTTAAATCACCATCAGCCCTCACAATTGCAATAGAATATGTGTTATTTCCATCCAATGCTCTAGTGCATGCAGCCATGGATCTTTCATATTCAACTTGAAATGCTTCAAATATTGTGGGTGTGTAAAGTTTGCTTGCTTGCAATAGCATGGGTGTCTTCATGCTTATTCTAGGTAACTTTTTCCTAGCTTCAAATTCTGCATCTAGTTCCTTGTTTCTTTTTCCTTGCACCGCCCTTTCGAAATGCTTCAAGAACCGAATGATGTCAAAATCTGATTTTAAATGTTTTTTCAAGTCACTATTGAAACTCTCACTTAATTGTGTGCTTCTCATACCCAATGTGAAGACATCTCTCATGTAACATTCAGCCCATTTTTCCTTGAACTTGTAGATGCTATCCAGCCATGACATCTTCTTTTCGTCCACCTTATTCCTCATGATGTAAAATGCTTCTTCAAAGGCTGTCGTGTCCTCAATGTTATACATGCAAGCACTAAAATCTGCGAGAATGTGTGGTTCTTCTTCTTCTTCTTCATCTGCCCCATTTTTATCTTTTGGAGAATGTGAGTCATCAGCTTTGCTATTGCATAAGTGCTTCACAGCATTTTGCATTATGTGAAAGGTACATAATCCATGCCATGCTTCTGTGAATACCTCCCCGACAGCATTTCCCATTGCAGTGTCTTGGTCAGTAAATATAGCTCTAGGTTGTTTTCCATTGTGTGCAGCTAGAAAAGCCTTAAATAGCCATTGGAAAGAGGCAAATGTTTCATCAAACATAAGAGCAGCACCAAAAATAACGGTCTCCCTGAACTGATTCAGTCCAACAAAACCCCAAAAGGCCTATATTCTTTGTTTGTGCCAAATGTAGTATCAAATGTGACAACATCGCCAAAGTGTGCATAATCAATGACCATCTTAGCATCAGCCCAGAATATATTGCTTATATTGTCCTCACAATCCAATTGCAAAGCATATTGGTAAGAAGGATTCTCGGCGATCTTGTCTTGAAAATACTTCAACATGCTTCCTGCCTGTCCATATGCCAACTCTCTCTGGCGCCTGCCCTGCAAGTGATTTTTTAGATCACGAGGAGTGTAGGTGAGGTCCATTGGTCCTCCAACTCGGCGACTAGCTAGCTCATGTGAAGCTTTTGGCCTAATTCCAGAATCATTGGCTATCGCAATTTCAAAAGCTTGAACTTCTGAAATCTTCCTTTGTGATAACATCATATGGAATGTTTGTGGCAAGTAAAGACCATGATTGTGTACAAGCATTACATCAACCACTTCATAATTCCCTGCCACTCGATCCAATGAAAGTGTCATCCGAACTTCACAATTTGTTCTTGTTTGAGCTCGAGGATTCTTTGTGATATGATCCCTCTTGTCGTGTGCTCGAAAACCCTCCTTGGCACACACATATCTACATGATGTTGCTTTCCCGTCAAATTTACTCATATTTTAATACCTTTTTCTGACCTCAAAACCCGCACGACCTCCATAGTTTACCCAGAACAACCAAGCATCATCTAAGTTTCTGAATTTCAGACCAACTTGAGGTAACCAGATAGGATTCTCATTCTCCCTACACAAAAATTAATTAATCTTTGTTGCTACAGATCTGGTTGCAAGCAAATAATTTTTTTCCATGGAAAGTCTAACTTACTTGTTAGATTGTGCCATTGAATCTTAACTGGAAGGGAAGAACTCAGATGTATACTGCACATATTATGAACAAATGGACTGAATATTTCAGACAATTACAAGTGAAATTGTGCAGATTTCTTTAGCATAACTGAACGAATAAATCAAAATCATACTAGGCAGCGAAAGAGTGAATATTTCAGAGAAATAGCAATTCCAGGGCGGCTCGGACACAAACCTAAAATACTAGGCAGTCTCTGTTTCTTGAAATCGAAGATGGACACGAACCTGAAGCAGAGTGAAGTCGAGCAGCTTTGATCTGCTTCGACGCTCAACTAGGACGGCCCAGCCGGCGAGGCGTCCAGGCACCCCGACGAACGCCTAACTGAGATGAGATCCCGCGCTAGACGCCCGCGCCCCCGCCAAAAATCGCATCTGGTGGCTGCTCACCCGCCAAAATCCTCTCGCTTTCCCTCCTCCACGCTCCCCTCTAGCTGGGCCTTCTTTGGGTAAATACGGGCTGGCTTTGTTTCAGTTTGGGCTGGTTGATGTGCACATAGAGAGGCAGCTCACTCAGCAGCCGTGCGATCAAAAAAGGAGGGCATTCGTGAGGGGTAAGGTAGAGGCAGCCTTTGCCATGCCAAGGCAGAGAATCTGCGCCCACAGCACTGACCCGGCTTCCGCGCTGCTGTCCTTGGCCGGCGTGGTCTCTGAGCCGTCGTCAACCCCCCCTGGCCTCTTCGCCCCGCCCGCCACCGGGGCATCGCCGGTCCGCCCCTCCGCCGCAGACTCGCCAGGGCCCGACGAGCTGTTTCTGCTGCTGACTTACACCATGGCCGCCTCAAACTCCATGCGCGTCAGGGTGCCCCTGTTTTATCAAGTCGCCGCCTGGCCCGTCGCTCCCCAGCAGCTTCATCCTTACATCTAACAGCAGTGCGAGCCGCCTACCGCTGCCTGGGTCAACGTCTGCGCCTTGAGAGTCGCCATCAGTAACGTCGAGCTGCCTAGAATACCCTCGTCGTGTGTGCCGCTCAGACGTTGCAGAGCCGTCCCCGGAGATTCACTCCATGTTTCCAGACCACCCCGTGTTGAGCTACCGCCGGAGAGTCGCTCCTCGCCGTTGAGCCGCCCTGGAGCAGGCTCCTGCGACTTCACCTGCGCCGCTCCGTCACTCTCCCTGTCCACCTGCAGCTTCAAGACCCGAAGGAATTGGTGCTGTTGTTATTTTTCTTGTGGTGGAGACTAGTCAAATCCAAGGAAACATCAAGTACTACTAGTACTCGGTCACGTGATTACGTGAAGCTGAAATCAATTCAAGGCGAATACCACTGAACGAAGGCCTTTAAAAAAACAATCAGGTGCTATTTTTCTAAACTTTTACTGGTATAATTAAGTATCATCCAAAGCTTTTTTCATGGTATGCTATGTTGTACACAGGTCAATTGACTTATGGCCAAAGTATGATCCGGTCCTCGTGCGTCGGCGTCAGGAGGCGACGTATACATCTGCACTGCTTGTGCCGGGTGTTCAAAGACCCGGAGAATAACCCGGAGGATTTCTGCTTGAACCGTCGGGACCATATTGAGTTGCCGACCAGCTTAAACCGCCTCTGTCGCGATGAACAGATCATCCATTGTCTGAATAAAAAACATCAGGTGATAATCATCTGAGTTTATTTTATTAACACATATTGTTTCCATCAGAGAACAATTACTTTGGTCTATATATTTTTATGTGCAGAACAATGATTCATTATAAAGGTGGTGCCATGATGTGTCTATGAAGTGTGCTTTAGCCTCATCATGCACTGGCATCCGCGACCGCGTTCTGTTGAACGGGTGTGAGCAAGCCGCCACCCGTGCAGCTCGGTCTACATCAACTCACCGAGACCGCACCCATGATTGACTCACCCGTCTACATTGGCTTACAACGCCACAGCTGGTTCGTCTTTCTGTGCCACCTAAGATGTTTCGGTCGTCTTTACCGCCTGTCTCTCGCGGCCTGATCTACATCGCATCGCCAATGATATACACCTTTCTGCTATGGTCAAATATGGAGAATCTCGAGTCAACTCCTCGAGTCGTCTTGAGACTCGGGGGCTACAATGGTATGACTCGGCAAAATTAGCCGGTTTCAATGAATTCAAGAACTCCGGGTTATTGAAGGGAAAAATAACCCGGCCCCGGAGATTACTGCTTGATCGATGAAAATTTAAGGGTCGTCAGAAGATTTCCGGCTCAAAAATAAGGATTCCGGTTCAAAATCCAGTTCAAGGACAATCTCTCTCCCACAAGGCTTTGAAGCTCTTAATATCCGGTTTAAAAACCGGTTCAAGGGAAATTTATTTACCACAAGGATTTGAAGCTCTCAAATCCAGTTCAAAATCTGGCTAAAGGTAAATTTATCTTTCACAAAGTTTTGAAGCTTTCAAATCTGATTTAAAGTTCCGGTTTAAAAAGAATTAATCTCTCGCAAATTTGAGCTCTCAGAAAGATTAGAGGGTGCCAAAAAGAGCTTGCTGCCATGATGCACGATTCAAACATGGGTATCCCGCCTTACGGCTTATCTTATTATGGTCACTTGGGGGCTTCCTATTCAAACATAGGTCGTATTCGAACCAAAGAAAACATAGCTGTCGTAACCCTCTTGATCGGCTCAAAGCCAAACTCACTAGGGGGCTTCTTGATCGTATTCGAATCATAGCTCAACTCCTTTTGGGTCTGACGTGGATCGTATTCGAATCAGCGTTGTTAAACAACTCTCAAGGTCATTTGGGGGCTTCCTGTTCAAACATAGGTCGTATTCGAACCAAAGAGAATATAGCTGTCGGTACCCTCTTGATCAGGCAACGCCAAAGCCATTGGGGGCTACATGATCGTATTCGAATCCTAGCTTAACCCCTCTGGAACAGTTTACTAATCGTATTCGAATCAGAAGCCTGGATTTTCTTTTTGTCTGGATTAAGTTTTTTGGAACACAATCTTTTGGGTTTTGAGACTTTTTGCTCATCTCTGAAGCATATATATGTGATTTCTATTAACCCGCCCTGGCTTTCGACGAACAAGTTGCCAGCATATGACAATATTAATACTTGGAAGGTTTAACTTCTAAGTTTTGGGTTATCACCCTTACTGCACAAGTATCATAAGCCGGCAGTACGATTCAATATCACAGGTATGATATTGTTTATACATGATTATGTTTAAACCAGCCCTGGCTATGGACTTTAAGCCGCCGGTATATTTTGAATTACGCCATTGGAATCATGCGCGTATCAAAGATTGGGTTATCACCCTTACTGTGCAGGTCACATAGACTGATAGTGCAAATTCAATATCACAGGATAAGACTACATTTGGGTGGTTACCCGCCCTGGCTTTTGACACTAAGTCGCCAGGGCATATGTTGTTTAAACTTTGTGCGGGATTTGTAGAACTATGACTTATATAAATGCTTAAGTCCAAGCTCATCATTAAAATTGATGCTTCAGAATGATCATCTGTGTTGGATTTACTCAAAGGCTATAAATAGCCGGGATATAAAAATTCCGGCTTACAATGGATTCGTATTAAATCGCCATCGGCCAAGAGCCGCCGGGTATTTAAAACTCTGAATTTACTTGTCAATAGATAAAGTACTTGAATCTTTAAATAGCTAAACTTGGCTAGATTTTTCATTATGATATTGAATGATTGAGGTTTTCAAACCGGGTTATTCAAATCTTTAATAGCCAACATGGCTGGATTTGTATTATGTTTATCAGTAATAATATTATGATTGAGTTTTTCAAAGTCGCTTCAGCGCAATGGCTAGTATTTTATCAGTGGATATGATTTATTCTATAATAAAAGGAATAGTCCCGAGTCGCTGTAGGCTTACAACCCGGCACTTGGGGGCTACATTATTCAAATTGAGATTACATCGGATATGCAAGTCCCATGTCACTGCTAGCATGCACCATGGCACTTGAGGACTAATGCAAAGTCATTTTTTGCTCAACTTATTGAAGACCCGACTCATCACATTCTAAATGAGCCGGCCCTTGGGGGCTACCAATTGCTCATGTCGAAAATTCAAGGTACACAAGCCTTAATCCATTATATTGAAAGATCCACTACTCAATTGGTAGAGTACAAAGCTCTTAACCTTATGGACGTGGGTTCAAGCCCCATGGTGGAGATTACATCATATGATGTTATTATCAATGAATTATATACAAAGTCTCAGCTCAATAATATCTTACTGAGCCGGCCCTTGGGGGCTACACTGGTTGAAATTTTTATGAGCATAAGGCAAAAGTCCCAGGTTGCTGCAAGCATGACAACCCGGCACTTGGGGGCTACAGGTGATATGCATATAAGGGAGGAATAACTTCAAATTCTCAGTTTTGAGCAAATCAGGTATTATATTATTATCGGAGAAATCTGCAAAGTTTATGACCCGGTGTCATCATAAGATTAACCCGGCATCAGCAACAATTACATGACCCGGCATCATTTGTTTATAACCCGGCAGTTTTGGTAATCATAAATTGGCAAGTTTCTACATCTTCAAACCGGCTGCAAATCAGATGAGTATTTCAAGACCAATATTTATTAAGTCGGCGCTTTGGAAACCGATTCAAATGGATTATTCCTTTTAATATTTTTCTACAAGAGTCAATGTCAGCAAATTGGTTATGAAGCTGGCCTATTGACCCGGATTTTTCAGAAGAAGTGCTTGGATTTTTTGCATTGGTAATGTTTGAACACATCTGCTAAAGGAGATTTGATATTAGATCATGAATGCGCAGCCAGGAGAAAATGACAAGGCCTTAAGGATGATCAGGTGCCGGTTCAGGAAAATATTTAACCCGGAGCACAACCTATCAAGTTTGTTCTTATGTTTATTTTACAGGTTCAGTTTAACATGGATAAATCCAAATTAAACTGGGGGCTAATATCGGGGATATACCCCGCGGTATGACCCGGCCGGATATATGACCCGGCTGGGACTTGACGTTTCATTGGTAACCCGCTAGAGGATTGGCGACTTACGAGACTGGCGGTTCACTGGTCTGACGACTCACGAGCCTGGCGAGTCATGGATGGCCCCGACGGCGGGTCAGATAAAGGACTAGGCCCAAGGCCCAGAAGGCCGGCTCATATTATGGTGGGCCGGCTTAAGAGGAAAGGGATGACAAATATTTCCTTTACGAGGAAGCAAGACCCGGACTTGTATTCAACTTGTAAGAAAGGATAGACTAGTCCTAGTCCAACTAGGACTTCACATGTAACCCGCCCCTTTAACATATATAAGAAGGGGCAGGGCTCCCCAAATAGGGACAAAAAATAATCTCTAGGGCTCGACACAAAGAGTCGGCTTACCGGCGACTCCCTGATGATCATAATGAGACCTAACCACAGACAACATGTAGGGTTATTACCGGATGATGTTTCCCGGGGCCTGAAGCTGTCTAAACCCTTGTCTTGTGTTGCGTCTCTCGATTCCGCTCAACCCCTCTCAAGCTACCACATAGATGCGTTGGCCTCGCGATTAAGTCCTCACACTAAGAACATCTGCCGTGACAATTCTACGACATCCAGTGAAGGGGTAAAGGATACCATTTGCATCTGGTGATGGATTCTCTTTGAGAAATGTCGCCATAGTCTAGATCGATCAAAGTTTAAGGTAAAATCAATTAGAAAACTAGGGCAAAGGCGTTGAATTAGGCTACTAGGCTAAATAGGAGATGCACAAGGGAAGAGACGTGGATGTGATTTGATTACCTTTAAATATATACTGCAATTGTCGCTGCCGACCTTTCCTTTGGCGGCCGGATGATGAGCGAACATCACAGGAGAGATCTCATTTTTTTTCCGAGGGGGCACAGGAGAGATCTCGTGATGTGGGTACAGACTGCAAACAGGGGACAGGGGAGACGAGAGGCTCGATTTTGTGGCCTGCAGAGTACTACACATTAGCGCATTTAGTTGTGGGCTTTTTTGTTTTGTTTTTTACAACCATTTGTGGGCTTTTTTGTTTTTTTTACAACCATTTATGGGCTTTTGGTTGGGCATTCATCTGATAAATTTTTAAGGGGCCGAAAAGCAGACTGGTGTGTTCCAAGTTCGATGGGTTCAGGCGTGAGTTTCTATTGGGTTCATAACAAACTCGTACCCATATACACGTACGTGCAGCAAAAAGATCCTTGGGTTCAACTGAACCCAACGGCTGTACGCTAGCTCCGCCACTGACGCCCTAGCTTTCAGTCGCCTGCATGCCGAGCCGTCCGCACGGCTTGCCGCGGCGCCTCTCCTTGCTGGGGGTATCGATACTGCTGCTCCCGGTGCGCCGGTTCACCACTGATATCAGCTGATGTTGTCCGCGCGTGCCGGATTACCGCCCGTACCCGCACCTTCGCTCCATTTTCTGACGTGTGTCGCAGCCGCCGTGAATCGCCGCCCTCACCTCCGCCTTACCTGTTTCCATTATGAACTGCTGGCTTGTGAGTTGACTTTGTTGGTCAGACGTACCATGACCTGGAGATCCGCCGAAGGTCCGTGACTGGTTTGGCTCCGCCGTTGACTCCGACTTGTCAGCCGTCAATGAGTTTCTATCAAAACGCTCCCATCGGCCGTTGTCGACCCGTTGCCTTGGCCTTGACTTTGCCTTGCCGGAGGTGATTTTCGGTCGTGGCCTCGTTGAGCCGCCGGCGCCCCTCTGTTTCCGCCGCGGCCTCGCTTCCGGAGTGAGCCGTTTCCGCAGCCACCTCAAGTCGCTTCCGCGATGATCCGTCGTGGCATATTGAGCCGCCACAACCACGCCCGGCCGCCGGGGCACCACACCTGTTTCCGCCATCTGGACGCTTCCTGAGTCGCTGATGTACTGCTTCCTGAGCCACCGATGCGCCAAGTCACCTCCATCATTTTGCCCGAGCGCAGGGGGGCTCGTATTAGTAGATGACGGGAGCGGCGGCTTGGAATTCATTCAATGGTTGAATCGGACCCAGTATAAGTACAAATGACTAAAGACAACAGTGATGACTCTCAATATGAGTTTGATGATGCTAACTTTAATTAGCAGCTTGCTGAGAAATTAGAGGATTCAGATATGCCTTTAGGCATGGAGGTCACTATATTTCGGTGTTGGGAACCTGTCCAATGTTGAGCAAGGATGGAGTGTCAGATGACTCTGCTAAGGATGCAATTACAGAAAGATATAAGAGAATTCAAAATGACTGACAACTTTTGGAAAACAGTTCTGGAAATTGGCATGGATACAGGTTCCGGCAGCACGATTACAAAAATAATCTCTTGCATGAGGATAACAGTATTGAACACTCCTAAATGAAGAGATTGCTGGTCGTCGGGGTACTATGGATAGACCACAATGTTACCAAGGTGATCCGTGGACGATCCATTTATCATCCGGACAAATCAGGTGATATTAATCGAAAGTCTATTTTATTAGCACATATTGTTTTTGTCAAAAAACAATTACTTTGTCCGTATATTTTTATACGCAGGATAATGATTCAGTATGAAGGTGGTGCCATGCGGTGCCTATGGAATATGCGGTAGCATCATCATGCACCAGCATCCACGCCCGCTTGCTGTTGAACGGGTGTGCGCACGTCGCCGCCCATGCAGTTTGATCTACATTAACTCGCCGGGACCGCGTCCAAGAATTAACTCGCCGTCCGCGCGGCTTACCACGCCTACGGTTCACTCGCCTGTCCACGCTGGCTTACAGTGCCGCAGCTGGCTCATCTGTTTGCTCCCATGGCCGCCTCGGTCATGATTAATTTCAGCTTCACCATGGTGATCATCAACTCCGCGGTGGATAAATTCTGGCCTAGCATATCAGGTGAAATCCATCTGGTATGTTTTTATATTATATATTGCTTTCTCTAAAAGAGCAATTGCTCCGGCTTGCAAAGTTATCTAATGCAGGACCCTAAACCGTCATATTGGTACAAATTTAAAGGCCGTCAGGAAGTTTCCGGCTTAAAAAGAAGAATTCCGGTTTAAAATCCGGCTTAAGGGAAAGCTATCTCCCATAAAGCTTTGAAGCTCTCAGTGTCCAGTTAAGAATTTCCGGTTCAAAAAGAATAATTTCTCGCAAGTTCGAGTTCTCAGGAAAAATTAAAGGGACCAAAGAGAGTCTGTTGCAGAGCACAGCTCCAACATAGGTGCCCATTGAGCACAGCTCACAATATCATTTGGGGGCTTCCTGTTCAAACATAGGTGTATTCACTAAAGAGAACATAGCTTACTACCCTCTTGATTCCGGCTATCAAGCCAATATTATCATAAGAGCACAGCTCTGGTTATTTCGGTAATCTGGCTATCAAGCCAATATTATCATAAAGGGCCAAAGAGAGTCTGCTACACAGCACAGCTCAAACATGGGTATCCCTTGAGCACAACTCACAATATCACTTGGGGGCTATGTTCAAACCATAGTCACACCTCTTGATAGGCTTAAGGCCACCAGGGAAATCACTTGGGGGCTCTGGTCGTATCCGAACCATAGCTTATACCCTCTTGATCAGCATAAGGGCACCAGGGAAATCACTTGGTGTAACATCCCAAATTTTCAATTTGGAATGTTATACAATAGATCATCATTGCATATCATATTTTATTGCATTTTGAGTTGATCCTAAAAATTTCACGCAACTCAAGGACCCTCGGAGAGAGTTGGGGATTTCGTTATTTTCATATTTGAGTTTTCTCAAATTTTGAAAATAGGATCATTTGATTTTTATTTATTTTATCATCAATTATTTCTATTGTAAAAATATGAGAGAGGGAATAAAATGACTTTCCCAAAATAAAGAAATATTGAGGATTTAATAAAAAAATCAAATAAGATTTTATTTTGGTTTTATTTGCTATTTTATTTGAATTTAGGAAAAATGTGCATTTCTCAAAATTGCATTTAGGCCCCAAATAAATGTTCATCCTGTGCGGCTTGATTTTAGAAGCCGGGGAAATTTTATTTCGGGATTTTTGGAGTCCGTTTAATATTCCTTTTGTTTTTTTTGAGTGTAATTATTGAAAAAACGCGAACCGACGTATGGGCCGTATCCGGCCAGGACTCCCTCGCCGGGGCTTTATATAGCGCGACCCCGGGCCGAGCCAGCCCAAAGCCGCCGCCGCCCCAAACCCTAAGTCGCGCCGCTACCCTAAGCCGCCGCTGCCGCCTGCAGCCGCCGCCGCCCGCCGCCGCCGGAATCCGCCGCCGACGACGAGGTCGAATCCGCTGCATCCGCCGGTTTTTTCGAAAAACCGTTCGGTTTATTTTCGTTTTTTTCGGTTTAGTTATTTAGCGAGCGTTCGCTCGTTCGTTCGTTTTAATGAACACGTTCATCGTTTAGATCCAGATAACGAACGTTCGTTTGCTAATCTGTTCGTCGTTTTTCTTTTTCTCGGATTTAATCCGCGATTTTTCTGATCGCAATTTCTGATCCGATTTTCGTTTTAGTATAACTTTTCGCTCGTTTATCGGAATCAGGCAATAGCGCCTGAAGTTTCGTCTCGAAACCCTCTTTCTGTTTAACCAATTCAAACAAGTTTTTGCCTCTGTAAAATTTGACTTAGATTTAGAATAGTAAACGAAGCTTGTTTCTTTTGCCGTTTGTCTTTCGTTGCTTCTTTCGATTTGATTCTTTTTGCCAACCGGAGTTCTTAAGTTGAACTTTCTGATTAGATCTCTTATTTGAGTTTTACCTGTGCATTAGTTAAGTACTTATTGTATGCTTGTTTGTATGGGATAGAGTACCCGGAGTGCACCGCTTGCTACTTCGAATCTCTAGGTTTCACGGATCGTCAGCAAGGCAAGTAACACTTTGATCATACTTCATATTACCCAGTTTTTATTGCATTAGATCAACCCTCACACATTGCATGATTAGGATCTAATTAAATTGTGGGTTTGGGAAGTAGATGAGGTAGTACCTATTACCTGTTGTTATCAAACCTTCGGGAGTTACTTCTACGTTTGCTTATTATGCCATGCTATGCTAGTAGACGTGGACTGGTGAGTGTATCCATGACAGATGTGAGAATTGTTAAATTAATGGTTCATCTAAGGTGGCAACTTAAATACACATCTGGGTGGATTGAGGCACCTGGCTATTCCAGTGATTGCCTCTTTTTCTTTTAGACCGCCACCCAGGCTCAAAGGGATCATGAGATTATTCATACTAGAAACTTTCGTGTGCAGCCACAAGCTACTATGGGCTCTAGCGTAGTTGACTAAGTTGTGCGAACTCTTACAGTGGTAGACTAGCAGATGTAGGAGAAAGTAGGTTTAACGGTCTACCCGTTCGTAAGGTGCTAGTGCTTCTGAAAGACTATGTCTCGGTCATCCGTTTCTCAAACACCATGTAGTGCGAGAATCCAAACGGAGGAGATCGAGTCTTGTGGGGAAAAGTGCGCAAACCTCTGCAGAGTGTATAAACTAATCATGATTAGACGTGTCCCCAGTTATGGACAACTTGAGTATCTAGTACCTCGATTATCATGTGAAACCATAGAGCTTTCCACCAGCCAAATATGCATGTAGTATAGCCTTATTCTATTATTGTTCTCTATGTGTTACATTGCCAGCATATTCCATGTGCTGACCCATTTCGGGCTGCAAGGTTCATGTTGCAGACTTTTCAGACGACGAGTAAGGTGCCTTTAGGTCGTGGTTCTATACTCAGTGATGCCGTTGGAGTTGATGGACTCACTTTTCTTCCAAGCCTTCCGCTGTTATCGTTATTAGATGGCCTTAAGCCATATTTATTGTAATAAGTTCTCTTTTGAGACACTCGATGTATTAAGTGTGTGATTGCTACTCTATTATAAATCCTTCAAGTACTGTGTGGTGTCAGCATTACTGATCCAGGGATGACACCGGAGCACAGAGATTGGACCGTTTGAGAGCACACGCTGACTGTAGGACACGACCACTAAGCTAAAGCCCTAGATCACTACTCACTCTTCTCATTCTGACTCCTCATCTTGTCTACTCTTTTAGGATGGCGGATGCAAGGAACAAGTTCACTCAACCAGATGAAGATACACCCTTTGGACGACACTTGAAGGAAGTCACTAGATATCTAAACATAGGAGTACCAAGCTTCACCAGAACCTAGAACGCCATATTACCTGAAGAAGAGCGCTGGATGATACAAGTTCAAGTTCCAGGAAGGACGTTCATGCCAGTCACTAAGCCCATAGAATTTTCCTTTGATGCACCAACCTGGAGTCTAGGAAAGAGCATGGAAGCTCACATCGCCATGGGACGCATTGGAGAAGTTTACCGCAATGATCTCAAGGATAATATCTACCAGATTTGTGGGCGCCGAGATGAGCACTGGGAGATGATCAGCACCAAGAAGGATAGATCAATTGCAACTTTTATCCAGGAGTTAAACCAGCACATTCGACGTCAGGAGAACTAGATGTGCACCGACATGATAGATCTGAAGAAGGCAAGGACAAGAATCACGGAACTGGAGGAAGAACTCAAGGCTACACGTGAAGATTATGAAGAAGAAATCGAAGTACTAGTGGATAAGAATGCTGACCTAACAATGAAGATCGGAATATTTATGGGAGGCCCTACACCAGTAGAAGAAGACGAAGAACCCAAGGAGATTCGCCCGGAAGACTACATCATCATCGACGACACCGACTCGGATCCAGATGATAGCGATGATGACTATGTTGATGAAGCTGGAGCAGATATCATGGAGTCTACAATCGAAGAATATTTTTAGTAGACCACCCCAACAGTAGTAGTAGTCCACCATGTAAATATAGTAGTCCGAGCACTTTTGCGATAGTTAGATCGATTGTATGCCCTTGTTTGATTGAATGAAGTGATATTGTTTGCTTTTGCCTCATGTGCATATGGGTAGTGTTTTCTCTCTAGACCTCTTTCTATTCTTAAATCTCATCTTTTCTAAACCCTCAGATGCCTCTGAGACGTGACCCCAGATTTACCTTCCCACCGGAGCTCACTCAGTTGATCTAGCAGCAGAATACATTGATGCAGTTGCTAGTCCAGAATCAGAATCAGGGGAACAACAACAACAACCCACCACCACCACCTGTTGATCACTTAGCCCGTTTTCTTAGGCTGAATCTGCCGGTGTTTTCCAGTAGCACCGAGCCGATAGTAGCAGATGATTGGCTCCGTAAGACAGCTAGAGAGTTGACCATGGCAGGATGCACAGATGCGGAAAAGGTGAAGTTTGCTGCACATCAGCTTGATGGACCCGCAGCATCATGGTGGGAGAATTTCACAGCCACTTTCCCTATCGACACTATCACATGGGACCAGTTTCAGCAGGCTTTCCGTACTGCCCATGTTTCAGCAGGAGCTATGGCCATGAAGAAGCGAGAGTTTTGCAACTTGCGCCAAGGAGGACGGATAGTTGGCCAGTATGTGGAGGACTTTAGTAAGCTAGCACGTTATGCCCCAGATGACGTTGCTACGGATGCAGCTAAGCAGGAGAAGTTTTTGGAAGGACTAATGACGAGTTGAGCATGCAGTTGATGGTAGCAACCTTCAACAACTACCAGGAGTTGGTAGATCGTGCTCTTATGATTGAAGGGAAGCATCAGCAAATTGAGAACCGCAAGAGGAAGTATGGACAAGGGAAGTACAATTCTGGAGCTCAGCAGAAGCCATGTTTTACCCCTAGACCGGGAGGGCATTTTCAGCATACCCATGGAGGAGGTAGCTCGCACAACCATAATGGTCCCAAAAATGGTAATGGGAAAGGAGGAAGCAACGGCCAGAACCGCACCAACCCATCAACCCTAGCCAAAAGAGACATGAGCCAAGTCACTTGCTTTAAGTGCCAGAAGACCGGACATTATGCCAATGAATGTCCTGAAGCCCAGAATGGAAATGGCAATGGAAGCTTTGGGAAGAAGCCTAACCCTTTCAATAGGGGACAGGTGAACCACGTTAACGTGGAGGAGGTTGAAGAGCAGCCGGATGCAGTAATCGGTAAGTTTTTGGTTAAGTCATTTACTGCAGTCGTTCTTTTCGATACTGGTGCATCGCATTCATACATATCAAGGGGATTTGTGGATAAGTATAACTTACCCACCAAAGTTCTTATAACACCCATGTTAGTAAGCTCACCAGGAGTGGAGTATATGGCTAGTAAGGGATGTTTTCAAGTGCCATTGAGTATAGGCAGGCATGTGTTTCCCTCGGATTTAATCATTTTGGAATCACAAGGTTTGGATGTAATTCTGGGTATGGATTGGCTGTCGATGTATGGAGGAAACATCGATTGCGTCAGTAAGTCAATTTTGCTTACCACCCCAGAAGGAAGAAGGATCAAGTATGTATCCCGGCATGTGCCTAAAAGGACTCAAGTAAATTCGTTAACAGGAGTTGTGCAGGAGGAAGTACCAGTAGTGAAGGATTTCCCTGATGTATTTCTAGAGGAGTTGCCAGGCATGCCACCGGATAGAGATATTGAGCTTTTGCCAGGCACATAGCCAATATCTAAGATACCATATAGGATGCCCGCAAAGGATTTGGAAGAGATTAAGAAGCAGATTAAGGAGTTACTGAATAAAGGTTATATTCGCCCAAGTTCTTCACCTTGGGGATCGCCAGTACTTCTAGTGGAGAAGAAGGATGGGTCGTTAAGGATGGTTGTTGATTATCGAGGTTTGAATGAAGTAACCATCAAGAACAAGTACCCACTACCGATGATCAATTATCTGTTTGATCGATTGCAAGGAGCTAAGGTATTTTCCAAGATCAATCTGCGATCAGGATACCATCAGTTGAAGATTCGAGAACAGGATATACCTAAGACGGCTTTTACCACCAGGTATGGGCTGTACGAGTATACCGTTATGTCATTTGGTCTGACTAACGCACCTGCATATTTTATGAACATGATGAACAAAGTATTTATGGAGTTTTTGGACAAGTTCGTCGTAGTGTTCATTGATGATATTCTAGTTTACTCGAAGAATAAAGAGGAGCATAAGGAGCATTTGCGTTTGGTACTTGGTAAGCTCAGAGAACATCAGTTATATGCCAAGTTTAGCAAATGTGAATTTTGGTTGAAGGAAGTTGGATTTCTCGGACACGTTATATCTGAAGAAGGTATAGTAGTAGATCCCACCAAGGTTGACACTGTGACAAATTGGGAAGCGCCAACAACAGTTGGAGAGATCCGGAGTTTTCTTGGACTCGCATGATACTACCAGAGGTTTATTGAAAATTTCTCAAAGATTACGAAGCCTATGATGGAGTTGTTGAAGAAGGATACCAAGTTCAAATGGACTAAGGAATGTGAGGCTAGTTTCTAGGAGTTGAAGAAACGCGTGGTTACATCATCAGTGTTGATTTTGCCGGATCAGACCAAGGATTATGAGGTGTATTGTGACGCTTCACGTCGAGGACTTGGAGCAGTACTTATGCAGGAAGGAAGAGTTGTTTCCTACGCCTCACGACAGCTTAAGCCGCATGAGTTAAATTATGCCACTCATGATTTGGAGTTAGCAGCCGTAGTGCATGCGTTGAAAACTTGGAGACACTTTCTCATTGGAAACCATTGTGAGGTGTATATGGATCACAAGAGTTTGAAGTACATTTTCACATAGAAGGAAATAAATCTCAGGCAAAGGAGATGGTTGGAGCTCATCAAGGATTATGATATGAGATTGCATTATCACCCCGGAAAGGCTAACATAGTAGCCGATGCGTTGAGCCGTAAAAGTCATGTCAACACCCTAATGACGGGAGATTTACCAAGGGAGTTAGCCGAAAATCTTCGTGAGCTATGTTTGGAGATAGTTCCGAAAGGCTATGTAGCAGCATTGGAGATTCAGTCTACTTTGATGGATAAGATCAGAGAAGCTCAAAGGACTGACAAGGAGATTGCTTGTATTAAGGAGAAAATGAGCAAAGGAAAAGCTAAAGGATTTCGTGAGGATGAGCACGATACCTTATGGTTTGAAGACCGTGTTTATGTGCCTAATGATTCGGAGATCAGGAAGTTGATTCTGCAAGAGGCCCATGATTCACCATATTCGATTCACCCAGAAAATACCAAGATGTATTTGGATTTGAAGGATACTTTTTGGTGGACCGGAATGAAGAAGGATATTGCGGAGTATGTAGTTGTTTGTGATGTATGTCAGAGAGTAAAGGCAGAGCATCAGAAGCCAGCAGGATTGCTACAGCCATTGCTGATACCCGAATGAAAGTGGGATAAGTTAGGCATGGATTTTATCACAGGTGTTGGGGATATTACTACTGGGCGTAAACCGGCCTATCTGGGCCGGGTTAACTTCATTAGTAGTTAAGTATGTTAAAGCCCATGAAGGTAGATGAGGGCTTAAAACCCATGATCGGTTTAAAGCCTGTAGCCGTAAACCGGCGTCGGTATGTAAACTTGTATTGTAAGTTAGGAATAAGTAGATACCAAACTGAACACATATATGAGCCGGTGTTGGGACTCTGTAAACCGACGGGCGTCACCCATGTATATAAGGGGATGACCCGGCGGCGGTTCAAGGACGACAGACAACAACTTGAGACTTAGGCGAAGCTTGTTTGCTCCCTAGTCATCGAAACCCCATCAATTCCATCACAACTAGACGTAGGCTTTTACCTTCATCGAAGGGGCCGAACTAGTATAAACTCTCTTGCGTCCCTGTGTCCGCTTTAACCCCTTCAAGCTAACCTGTTGTGATGGCTCCACGACTAAGTCCTTTCACGAGGACATCAGCCGTGACAAAACCACGACAGTTGGCGCTCACCGTGGGGCTATCGCACGATGGTTTCAAGTTCTTGGAGGGCCGCTTTGAAGGACTCGAGGGCTACGCTGTGGGCCGAATGACTAAGAGTCGTCGCGGCAAGCTCTACATCGATGATGCAGGCTGGGGCCCCGAGGCCGGCTCAGTTCAGTACGGGTACCGGGTCCCCTTTGGTGGCATACACGTTTTCATCGGCAAGATCAGTGAACCGGGCCCTGAGCCGAACATCTGCACCGACCTCGTCGAAACGGCTCAGCGTGCGCGGTCCGCCCGGGTTAAACCGGTCGTGAAGCCTGCCTTCGTGGGAGTCATCCATGGAGGAAGTTATGAGGATGGATCAGAATCTCGCGGCGAGACCGTCGTTTATTCCGGCGACGAGTCATCAACCGGAGAAACCGAATCTCTATATCAGCTACAAGATGGCCGGATTGGGGGCTGTTCCGATGGCGACAGTATTCCGGACCCCTCTGATCTACCCAACCGAGTTGGAATATTCATGGCCGGCACACAAGCAGCGCTTCATTCTTCGACCGCTGCGCCAATAACCTCCGATTCAGTAGCGGCAGCTGCTGCCGGGGCAGGAAGCTCTGTACGCCCGCCGGCTCAAGTTCTATCAGATCTATTTGATGCATTGGCTGTGCTTATGGCAGAAGCTAACCCGGCGGATCAGGACGTCCACAACGCGGAGATTGCAAAGGTGAAGGAACAGATCACCCAGGCCAAGGCGGACCTGGCAGCTGAGAATGCCAGGATGACCGCAGAGCGGGCCGCTTTAGACGCACAAGCCTACAGGCTCATGTTGGACCAGAACGCGTCGCATGAAGTCATGAAGAGGAAGTACCGATCCCGTTTGCCTTCGGTTTTCGAGGCCAGAGACCTTTTCAACACCCCAGGAGCAGGAACCAGTAATCCGCTGGAGGGAAACCGGGCGGAAGCTCCTGGGACCGGCGCGCCGGTTCAGCCCCGTCTGATGGATCTGCCTCGTCAAAACACTGTTATACCTCAGGCTGTTTCAACACCTCCGGGTCACTACTCCAACCCGATGGACAATCTCGTTGCCGCTGCTGCACGGCTGGAGGCCATTCCAATTGAAGGTGACTCGCCGCAGGCGGTAGAGACGCGACGGGTCAAGGAGCTTCTTAGGACAGCTTTGGTCCAACAGGAAGCATACTCGTACAGCCGCGACCGGATCCACTCGACCCCTCGTCCAAGCCGGAGCTATAGCAGGCGTATGGATGAACCGGCAGTGTCAAGTAATGAACGACGTGGAGCACCCCGCGGCAACAACCCGGCGGGTGGTGCTGATAACGCTCAGGAAGTGGTGGACCGGGCCCGAGCGCGCAGGGAGGCCGAGTTAGCTGCACAGTATCAGGCTCGGCAGCTTACGCCGGTTCGTCCAACTATCTCGGTCGAACCTGGTGTTACTTCTAGTTCTTTGGGGGTGCCTTGCCTTGTCCCCGCTTTACGCAATGTGCGCCTGCCCAAGGATTTCAAGGGCCCGCGCAAGGTACCAAATTACACGGCGGATCAACCTCCAGAGACATGGGTGGAGAGCTATGAGATGGCCATGGAGATGCTTGATGTGGATGATGCGGCATGTGCGAAGTACTTCACCATGATGCTTGAAGGAACGGCCCGTACTTGGTTAAAAAGCTTACCGGCCAATTCTATCAGTTCATGGGCCCAATTACGAGCCCGGTTTATCAGTAATTTCAAGGATACATGTAAGCAGCCTATGTCGATAGTGGACTTAGCTGCCTGTGTCCAGGAGGAAGGAGAATCAACGACTCATTGGGTGCGCCGGGTCTCACAGGTTCTGCATTCATCAGACCGCATCAACGCTGACACTGCGGTTATAACCCTAGAAGGCAACTGCCGGTTTGGGCCCCTAAAGCTGAAGTTGGGACGGATGAAGCGCCATTGCACTGACATGGGGACCCTCATGGCTGCCTTGTTAAAGTATGCTGATTCGGATAGTACCAAGGATCCCGAGTCTGATGATGACAAGACAGGGAAGGAAAGAAGAACAGCAACTCCAAAGGTCAGCAGCACCACTCGGCAGGTAACGGTAGCGGAGGCAAGCGTAAAGCGGATGGCAAGATGGACTTCGTGGCTAATACCAACGCGCAGGACAAGGGTCAGCGACGCAAGGGTAAACCGCCAAATCACGGTGGAGCGCCTAACCCTAACCCGGACCGCTTAAATTATCTATTGAACCAGCCCTGTCCAAAGCATGGGACGAAGGAGGTGCCAGCAAACCACCTTTGGAAGGATTGCTTCATTATGCAGGAGTTCAAGAATTCCAATGCTTTCCGGTATGATCACGGCTCCGGCGGTGGCTCAGGATCCGGGCCGGGATACGGTGGAGGAAATTTTGGTTCAGGATTTAATGGTAATCCGGGCGGACATAACAATCAAAATAATCAGAACAACCAGGGTGGTTACAACCAGCAGCAGCGTCGGGTTACCAGAGCAACCCAAAGCAGTTGAATAGTGGGCAGTACCATGTTTTCACCACTAGCTTGGACAAGCAAGACCGGAAGGTTCAAAGGCGGGCAGTCAACTCTGTTGAACCGGCCGTGCCCCGTTATCTACGCTGGTCTGAACAGCCAATCATATGGAGCAGAGAGGATCACCCTCCCCAGGTTGATAATCCGGGTCAGTTGGCTCTGGTGGTGGCGCCTCAGGTGGGAGGTTACAAGTTCACCAAGGTGCTCATGGATGGAGGGAGCAGCATTAATATCTTGTACTATGAGACCTTCCGTCGTATGGGACTAACAGATAAAAATCTCAAACCGTCCAATACGGTGTTCCACGGTGTGGTACCTGGCAAGTCAGCATATCCTGTTGGTAAGATAGCTCTGGAAGTGGCCTTTGGAGATGATCATGATTCCAGGTCGGAAACATTGACGTTTGAAGTGGTGAAAATCCAAAGTCCATATCACGCCCTGTTTGGGCGACCGGCCTACGCCAAGTTTATGGCACGGCCCTGTTATGTGTATTTGCAGCTCAAGATGCCGGGTCACAAGGGGACAATAACGGTTCACGGAAGCCGTAAAATCGCTTTGGAGTGCGAGGAAGGAGATGCGGCCTACGCAGAGTCGGTTTGTGCCACCGAGGAGCTGAAGTATTATAAGGACAATGTTGATCCGGCGGACATGACTCCATTAAAGAAGCCAACTACGGAGCATGATCCGGCCCTGAAGTTCAAATCGGCAGCTGAAACTAAGCTTGTTGACTTCGTGCCTGGCGATTCGTCCAAGCAGTTCAGCATCAGTGCCAACTTGGATCCGAAATAGGAAAGCGCGCTCATCGAGTTCATCCGTGAGAATCGGGACATTTTTGCATGGAAGCCCTCTGACATGCCAGGTGTACCGAGGCAACTCGCTGAGCACACCCTTAATGTGGATCCTAAATACAAACCGGTGAAACAGTTCCTCCGCCGGTTTAACGAAGAAAGACGCAAGGCGATTGGAGAAGAGGTAGCCAGGCTCTTAGCAGCTGGCTTTATTATTGAAGTTTTCCACCCTGAGTGGCTTGCCAATCCGGTGCTGGTCCTTAAGAAAAACGGCACCTGGCGCATGTGTGTGGATTACACAGATCTTAATAAGGCTTGTCCAGCAGATCCTTTTGCCCTCCCCCGTATTGATCAAATTATTGATGCTACGGCGGGTTGTGAGCGTTTGAGTTTTTTGGATGCATATTCTGGCTATCATCAGATCAAAATGGCAGTTAAGGACCAGGAGAAGACGGCATTCATAACTCCCTTTGGAGCCTTCTACTATGTGTCTATGCCCTTTGGGCTCAAGAGTGCCCAGGCAACTTATCAACGGTGTGTACAAAATTGTCTTCACAAGCAGATTGGCTGTAATGTACATGCTTACGTGGATGATATCGTGGTTAAGTCAAGGGAGAAGGAGACTCTGGTTGACGACTTGAAGGAAACCTTTGATAACCTGAGGACGTACAAGATGATGCTTAATCCGGCCAAGTGTGTCTTTGGTGTACCGGCAGGCAAGTTATTGGGTTTTCTGGTGTCCAACAGGGGAATCGAGGCTAATCCGGAGAAGATCACAGCCATCACCTCCCTGGCTAAACCGAAGTGTTACAACGATGTTCAACGCCTGGCAGGCCGAATTGCCGCATTAAGCCGGTTTATCAGCCGCCTTAGTGAGAAGGCAATCCCTTTGTATCAGATGTTGAAGAAGACGGATCAATTCGTCTGGAGTTCTGCTGCTGACAAAGCATTTGAGGACTTAAAGCGGCAATTGGCCAATCCGCCTGTGCTCACCGCTCCCATGGACAAGGAGCCGTTGCTACTATATGTTGCTGCTAATGCTTGTGCGGTCAGTGTGGCTATTGTGGTGGAGCGAAAAGAGGCGGGTAAGGAGCATCCGGTTCAACGTCCGGTCTATTATATCAGCGAGGTGCTCATTGAGTCCAAGAAAAGGTATCCGCATTGGCAGAAGCTGGTATATGGAGTTTTTATGGCAAGCCGGAAGCTCAAGCAATACTTCCAAGGGCACCCCATTACGGTGGTCAGTTCTGCTCCCTTGGGGGATATCATCCAGAACCGGGAAGCGACTGGCCGGATTGCCAAGTGGGCTATAGAGCTTGGGCCGCACGGGTTGAAGTATGTGCCTCGGACGGCAGTTAAGTCTCAAGCACTTGTTGATTTCATCAATGATTGGACGGAACTTCAAGCACCTGAAGAAAAGCTGGATCACACATATTGGACCATCCATTTTGACGGATCCAGGCAATTGGAAGGCTCGGGGGCTGGAGTCGTATTAACTTCCCCACAAGGTGATAAGTTTTGTTACGTTCTCCGCTTAATGTTCCCTTGTACTAACAATGCAGCTGAGTATGAAGCCTTGCTCCATGGTCTCCGGATGGCTAAGGAGATGAATCTAAGTCGAGTTAAGTGCTTCGTTGACTCGAACCTCGTGGCTCAACAAGTGTCTGGCACTTGGGATTCCAAGGACCCACTCATGGCAGCATATCGCCGTGAGGTGGATATTGTTGCAGGTCACTTTAAAGGCTATCAGGTGGACCACGTGGACCGACGGAAGAACGAAGCAGCGGACGCTTTAAGCCGGCTCGGCTCTCAGCGCAAACCGGTCCCGCCCAATGTTTTTCTGGATGTGCTGCACAACCCGTCGGTCAAGCTCCCTGGTGAAGCGGATTTGGCTATTCCTGATCCGGAGGCTCAATTGGTAGCAGCTCTTCATGTCATTCCGGATTGGACGCTTCCTTACCTGGCGTACATGAACCGGGGCGAATTACCAGAGGATGAAACTCTGGCCCGATAGATAATTCGGCGGTCCAAGTCCATGACTATTGTCAATGGCGAGTTGCATCATTGCAGTGTATCAGGGGCGTTTCAACGCTGTGTGTCTCCTGAAGAAGGCTGTGAAATTTTGCGTGAGATCCACGAAGGAGATTGTGGTCACCATGCCGGTTCAAAATCTTTGGTGGCTAAAGCGTTTCGCCATGGCTTCTATTGGTTAACTGCTCCTGCTGATGCGGAGGATCTGGTCAGACGATGTGATAGTTGCCAAAAGTTTTCAAGACGTGCTCATGTGCCGGCTCAAGAATTGAGAATGATTCCAATTACTTGGCCATTTGCGACTTGGGGGCTGGATATGGTTGGGCCTTTCAAAAGGTCCAAAGATAAGAAGACCCACCTCCTGGTGGCGGTTGATAAGTTTACAAAGTGGGTGGAGGCAGAACCTGTTAGCAAGTGTGATGCGGCCACGGCAGTTCAGTTCATCAAAAAAGTGATTTTCCGGTTTGGCTTTCCACACAGTATCGTCATAGATAATGGTACCAATTTGTCCAAGGGTGCCATGAAGGAGTTCTGCGAATGGGAGCACATCCGGCTTGACGTTTCATCAATGGCACACCCACAGTCCAATGGTCAAGCAGAAAGGGCTAATCAAGAGATCTTGAGAGGCATCAAGCCCCGGCTTATGGTTCCTTTGCAGAGAACACCGGGTTGTTGGGTAGAAGAGTTACCATCTGTGTTATGGAGCATCAATACTACACCCAACAGATCAACAGGATATACACCGTTCTTCATGGTCTACGGAGCAGAGGCGGTTCTCCCCAGTGATATCCGTCATGACTCACCTCGTGTAGCGGCTTATGTTGAAGCGGACAACAAGACAGCACGGCAAGACGCTTTGGACCTGTTGGATGAAGAACGTGACATAGCAGCCGCCCGCTTGGTGATTTACCAACAGGATCTTCGTCGTTATCACAGTCGCCGAGTCAGAACCAGAACCTTTCAGGAAGGAGATTTGGTGCTTCAGCTCATCCAAGATCAGATTGATATGCATAAGCTATCCCCACCTTGGGAGGGACCTTTCGTGGTCAGCAAGAATCTGCACAATGGGTCATACTATCTGATCGATATTCGAGAGCATAAAGACTCACGTACATCAGAGGAGGAGACCAACAGGCCGTGGAACATAGCTCATCTTCAGCCTTACTATACCTGAGCCATTGGCTCTACTTATGTACATATTACGACAATGTATATATTATGATTAAATATAATAAACCGGAACCTCAGCTAAAGCGGGGTATCTGTTCTTTTACATCATGTGTGGTTACACGGAGTTGTTCTAAAGCAGCCTCCGGTTTACCCCTTGAGTTAGCTTTTCAAAGCATCATGTTATATCGCTTGGGGGCTTGGTCGTGTCCGAACCAATGCAACACCTCTTGATAGGCGAGAGCCACCAGATCACTTGGGGACTTGGTCACGTCTGAACCAGTCACGCCTCTTGATCGGCCTAAGTCCACAGAATCACTTGGGGGCTTGGTCGAACCCGAACCATTTCCACGCCTCTTGATCGGCATAAGTGCCACGGTTTCATTTGGGGACCTGGCTGACTTGAACCATAGCTACACCTATCGGGAGCTTGGTCGTGTCTGACCATGGTAACGCCGATCTGATCGGCTCAAATAAAGCCTCTTTTTGCAAACGGTTTATCATTGCCTTTGCTTCACAATTTTCTTTGATAGATATTTCTTTCTTTTTGTTGCGTTTTTTTAAACCGACAAAGTTTTAAGCCGGTTCAAACTATCAATTGATGGAATACGGTCCATTTTTAATCCGGAGACTATTTGCCCGGTAACTTCAATCTGTCAACTCTCCTAGCCCCCAAGTTACCTCATATTTCTGTTTCATCATATTAACCAGACCAGCTTCATAGTCACGGCTTGTGTATAACCGGTTCAGATAGCCGGAATGGAGATCTTGGGCGTTCAGAGCAGCATAAGTTGACAGATCGGCATTCCATTTTCCCTTGCCAATGGCAGCAAATTCTTCCTTGGCAGTGTGTCTGGATAAAGCAACGGGATTGCCTGGCTCTGTGCGACCAATGCTAGTAATAACAAACCTCATCATCCTTGGCATCGCCGGTTTGCACTGGGGCTGTTGGCTTATCAGTAGGCTTTGATGGATCGGTGGATTTCTCAATCCGGATGGGGCTTGTGGGCTGGTTGACAGGGCCTGAGGTGTCAATAGGCCTTTCTTCAGCAATAAAAATGTCATCCTACTGTGGTGGATCATTGGGTATATCTTCATGAATAGCCGCTTCAAGATCTGGTGTTTTACCCGGTTCAGGGACGGCGTCCTCCTCGGCCGCTTTATCCAGGCGAGCCTTCTTGCTCGGCCTAGGCTTGGCCTTGAAAGGAATAACAAAGTCAAATACAACATATGTGCCAAGGTGATGTACCAGAAATATTATGATAAGTATAGCTTACCCAAGCACCGTTTTGAGCGGTGGCAGCTGAGTAGCCGATGACTCGCCAGAGGATGAGTGGGAAGTAACCTGATAATCAGAGTCAGATGGATTAAGAGGTTGACGAAAACAGCCCGCTTTAGGACAAGCACTGACAAGCAAATTAGAGACCTCTGAACGGCGTTTCTGAACCGGACTATTCGGTAAACCGGCGGAGGTAACTACCTGGCCGCTGTGCCGGGTTGTGCGGCGAGCTTCGTGCTGTTGGGTCTTCATAAGAAATTTGGGATCCAAGTAAGCAAGAGGATGAGAAAAATTAACCTTCCGGTTTGCCTGACGGATTTTTAGCGAAGGCAAAGGGTTTGAATCGGAAGAGAGAGTAATTACCTCTGCAGCATCAGGATGGCTGGCTTCGGCATCATCCTGACAAATATCATCATCAATAAGGCGCATGAAAAATAAGCCAAGTGAGTCAAGCTCTACCTCAAGGTCCGGATTACCCACATCATCATCAGGGGCCGGATCAGAAGATGCAGTGGTTTTCTTCTTATGAGCAGGCCATTTCACGACTTTAGTCTTTGGCCGGGTTGGTCTTTCCGGTTTGTCTGTTTTTTCTGGCTTCTCCTGTGCAAGCTTCTTGCTCCAAAACGGATCATTGCCCTGTTTAAACAGACATTGATATTAAACAATGACCAGATATATCAATAACAGGTTCAGTAAAAAGAAAAATCAAACTCTTACAGCTGGCGGTTTGTTGGTGGCACAGAAGGGAAGCAGGCCGGTTCGAGCACAGATGTGTTCCGGTTCATTCAGCATTTTATTCACAGCCTCTATGATTTCTTCGTCGGTGAGCTAGATGTTAGCATGTCGCAGTGGGTCATCAACACTACCAGTATACTCGCACATCAAACCGGAGCGCTGACTAAGGGGCAGTATGCTCCACGATATCCAACAGCGAGCGAGATCAACCCCTGTTAAACCATTGGCCATGAAGGCTCTGAGCTTGGACAGTTGAGGAGCGTATTTGCTTCTCTCCTTGACAGTCAACCTTTGCGGAAAGGGATGTGTATTGGTAAGCCGCTCCGGACGAAAGCCAAGCAAAGGATTTTCATCAGCAGGGGAGGTGTCTTTGCAATAGAACCATGTTTGATTCCACTCTTTGGGGTGGCTGTGCAGTTTGGCGTGAGGGTATGTGACCTCTTTCCTTTTCTGAATCGCCACACCATCCAATTCCGTAATGGAACCGTCAGTAAACTCAGTGCGGCGGTTTAGATGGAAGCAGTCTCTGAACAACTCAACTGTGGGCTCCTCTTGAAAGAACACCTCATAGAGCACTTGGAAGTGACACATGTTTGTAACAGAGTTGGGGCCAGTGTCTTGTGGGCGGAGTTGAAAATTGGCTAAAACGTCCCGGTAAAATTTAGAACCGGGCGGCTTAAAGCCCCGGGCTAAGTGATCTACGAAAATGACGACCTCTCCTTCTTGAGGTGTGGGAGGGCATTCTTTGCTAGGGACCCTCCAATGGATGGTGTTTTTGCTGCCTAAAGCGCCGACCAGGACTAAATTGTTCAGTTGAGTCTCTGTGACGCGAGAAGGAACCCAGTTGCACTCATATACTTGCTTGGCCATGATGAAATCTACAAGATAGGTGATTCCGGTTCAAGAATGCATTGATTAAAGTACACTGGTATGTACAATGTTAAACTGGAGACAGCTCTATCTAAACCGGAGTTTTATGAAGCAACAGCATCTGGCGGTTCAACAAGGGGACTAATGGTATATACCGGTTTGGCAATTTTTTCTACAAAGTTAAACCGCCTGGTCTAAACATTGAAATAGTCGAGATTGCAGATGAGTAAGTATGCAAAAACAGGTTTCACAAGATTATACTGCAGCGTTGGATCTGGAACATGTTCATAAAAGAGATAAAAATTCAAGGCCCAAAAGGAGCAGTGCCGAATCAATGAGCCAACGCTACAGATAAGATCTATGGTCTTAATATGCGAAAGTGAAAACAGAGGGTAAAAAACTACTGCTACACAAAAGCAAAGATTCACAGACTCGTCTAAAGATCTAGCATATGAACAAGGAGCAGGCGATGAACACTAGAGAACATGGAAACCCTAGAACAGATCTATAATGAAAAAGATAGAAGACTTACCGGAGCTGAGGAAGACGCGGAAGGTCGCCGCGGTGCTCTGGTACGCTCAGGGTGATGTAGCGGCCAAGGTTGGTGCAGTAGTTGACGGCGGCGGAGGAGCTCCGAAGCTGGGCGACGCGAGGAAGACGAAGCAGAAGGGCACAAAGGGGAAAAAAGAAATGACCCTTTGGTCCTATTTATAAAGAAAGGGACATGTGTTAGGCGCGAGAATCAAGGGGTCACGAATTTGGAAACGGAGTTGTTGCCTCGATTGTCGCAGATCTATTAAACAAGAAGGTATCATGGATAGTTTCTTTATGACAGATGATGTCACTCTGGTTTACAGCAATCAGAGAAGATGACATCACGGCAGTTCACCAAACTACAAGAAGATGTTGAAGATGAAGTTTTTGCTAAAGGATTGACATGAACCTGTTCAAATCAATCTGGGGCCTAATGTTGGGGATATTTCTACTGGGCGTAAACCGGCCTATCTGGGCCGGGTTAACTTCATCAGTAGTTAAGTATGTTAAAGCCCATGAAGGTAGATGAGGGCTTAAAACCCATGATCGGTTTAAAGCCTGTAGCCGTAAACCCGGCGTCGGTATGTAAACTTGTATTGTAAGTTAGGAACAAGTAGAGACCAAACCGAACACGTATATGAGCCGGTGTTGGGACTCTGTAAACCGACGGGGGTCACCCATGTATATAAGGGGACGACCCGGCGGCGGTTCAAGGATGACAGACAACAACTCGAGACTTAGGCGAAGCTTGTTTTCTCCCTAGTCATCGAAACCCCATCAATTCCATCACAACTAGACGTAGGCTTTTACCTTCATCAAAGGGGCCGAACTAGTATAAACTCTTTTGCGCCCCTGTGTCCGCTTTAACCCCTTCAAGCTAACCCGTTGCGATGGCTCCATGACTAAGTCCTTTCATGAGGACATCTGCCATGACAAAACCACGACAACAGGATTGCCCAGAACGCGTTCAGGCTATGACTCGATTTGGGTTGTAGTCGATCATTTGACAAAGGTAGCTCATTTCATTCCAGTGAAGACTACCTACACCAGTGCTAAGTTGGCAAAGATATACATGACCAGGATCGTATGTCTGCATGGAGTTCCAAGGAGCATTGTATCAGATAGAGGAACCCAATTTACCTCAAAATTCTAGAATCAGTTGCATGAAACTTTGGGTACCAGGCTAGAGTTCAGTACAGCTTTCCACCCGCAGACAGATGGACAGACCGAGAGAGTCAATCAGATTTTGGAGGATATGCTGAGAGCTTATGCGCTAGATTATGGATCTAGTTGGGACGAGAATTTGCGTATGGAGAGTTCTCTTATAACAACAGTTATCAATCCAGTTTGAAGATGGCCCCTTTTGAAGCCTTATACGAAAGGAGGTGCAGGACCCCATTGTTGTGGGATGAAGTTGGAGACCGTCAGTTGTTTGGACCGGATCTGATTAAGGAGTCTGAATAGAAAGTAAAATTGATTCGCGATAGGCTCAAGGTAGCCCAGTCCAGGCAGAAGAGCTACGCAGATTCTAAATGCAAGGAGACAGTTTACGAAGTCGGAGACCGAGTTTACCTTCGAGTATCTCCACTTCGAGGAGTTAAGCACTTTGGAGTTAAGGGAAAGTTAGCACCACGTTTTGTAGGACCATACAAGGTTTTGGAACGTATGGGAGAAGTAGCCTATAAGTTGGAATTGCCCGAAGGATTGTCAGGAGTTCACGACGTGTTCCACGTTTCCCAGTTAAAGAAGTGCCACGCGGAGATGGCTGATATACTGTTAAGAGATACAGTGCCGCTGGAAGCGATTCAATTGGACAGTGATTTGACCTATGAGGAGAAACCAGTTAAGATTCTTGAGTATGCCAGCCGACTCACTCGCAGCAAGGTTATCAAGTTTTGCAAAGTTCAGTGGAGCCACCACACGGAGGATGAGGCCACCTGGGAACGAGAGGATGATTTGCTGAAGGACCACCCTCACCTATTTCTAGCCAACCCGAATCTCGAGGGCGAGATTCATTTTAAGGGGGTAGGTTTGTAACATCCCAAATTTTCAATTTGAATGTTATACAATAGATCATCATTGCATATCATATTTTATTACATTTTGAGTTGATCCTAGAAATTTCACGCAACTCAAGGACCCTCAGAGAGAGTTGGGGATTTCGTTATTTTCATATTTGAGTTTTCTCAAATTTTGAAAATAGGATCATTTGATTTTTATTTATTTTATCTTCAGTTATTTCTATTGTCAAAATATGAGAGAGGGAATAAAATGACTTTCCCAAAATAAAGAAATATTGAGGATTTAATAAAAAAATCAAATAAGATTTTATTTTGGTTTATTTACTATTTTATTTGAATTTAGGAAAAATGCGCGTTTTTCAAAATTGCATTTAGGCCCCAAATAAATGTTCATCCTATGTGGCTTGATTTTAGAAGCCGGGAAAATTTTATTTCGGGATTTTTGGAGTCCGTTTAGTATTCCTTTTATTTTTTTCTGAGCGTAATTATTTTTTAAAAAAAACGTGAACCGACCTACGGGCCGTATCCAGCCGGGGCTTTATATAGCGCGACCCTGGGCCGAGCCAGCCGAAAGCCACCGCCGCCCTAAGCCGCCGCCGACGACGAGGTCGAATCTGCCGCCGTCGCCGGGTTATTTTTTTCAAAAACTGTTCGATTTTTTTTTGGTTTAGTTATTTAGCGAGCGTTCACTCGTTCGTTCGTTTTAACGAATGCGTTTATCGTTTAGATCCAGATAACGAACGTTTGTTTGTTAATCTGTTCATCGTTTTTCTTTTTCTCGGATTTAATCCGCGATTTTTCTTATCGTGATTTCTGATCCGATTTTCGTTTTAGTATAACTTTTCGCTCGTTTATCGGAATCAGGCGATTCAAGCGCCTGGAGTTTTGTCTCGAAACCCTCTTTCCGTTTAACCAACTCAAACAAGTTTTTGCCTCTGTAAAATTTGACTTAGATCCAGAATAGTAAACGAAGCTTGTTTCTTTTGCCGTTTGTCTTTCGTTGCTTCGTTCGATTTGATTCTTTTTGCCAACCGGAGTTCTTAAGTTGAACTTTCTGGTTAGATCTCTTATTTGAGTTTTACCTATGCATTAGTTGAGTACTTATTATATGCTTGTTTGTTTGCGATAGAGTACCCAGAGTGCGCCGCTTGCTACTTCGAATCTCTAGATTTCACGGATCGTCAGCAAGGCAAGTAACACTTTGATCATACTTCCTATTACCCAGTTTTTATTGCATTAGATCAAACCTCACAATTGCATGATTAGGATCTAATTAAATTGTGGGTTTGGGAAGTAGATGAGGTAGTACCTATTACCTGTTGTTATCAAACCTTTGGGAGTTACTTCTACGTGCTTATTATGCCGTGCTGTGCTAATAGACGTGGATTGGGTGAGTGTATCCATGATAGATATGAGAATTGTTAAATTAATGGTTTATCGAAGGTTGCAACTTAAATACACATCTGGGTGGATTGAGGCACCTGGGTATTCCAGCGATTGCCTGTTTTTCTTTTGGACCGCCACCCAGGCTCAAAGGGATCATGAGATTATTCATACTAGAGACTTCTGTGTGCAGCCACAAGCTACTATGGGCTCTAGCATAGTTGACTTAGTTGTGCGAACTCTTAAAGTGGTAGACTAGCAGATGTAGGGGAAAGTAGGTGTAACGGTCTACCCGTTCGTAAGGCGCTAGCGCTTCTGAAAGACTATGTCTCGGTCGTCCATTTCTCAAACACCATGTAGTGCGAGAATCCCAACGGAGGAGATTGAGTCTTGTGGGGAAAAATGCGCAAACCTCTGCAGAGTGTATAAACTAATCATGATTAGTCGTGTCCCCGGTTATGGACAACTTGAGTATCTTGTACCTAGATTATCATGTGAATCTCATCATGTTACTCTAATTAATTTTGTTAGGTTTTAATGATGATGTTTAATTGGGATTGAGAGGGTGTCTACACTCTCAATGTTTAACAACCACCATGTTAGTTAAATAAAATGTATTCCTTTGCAGTAGGGAAAAATTGGCTTTACGCAAAACTGTAACCATAGAGCTTTCCACCAGCCAAATATGCATGTAGTATAACCTTATTCTATTATTGTTCTCTATGTGTTACATTGCCAGCATATTCCATGTGCTGACCCGTTTCGGGCTGCAAGGTTCATGTTGCAGACTTTTCAGACGACGAGTAAGGTGCCTTTAGGTCATGGTTCTATACTCAGTGCTGCCGTTGGAGTTGATGGACTCACTTTTCTTTCAAGACTTCCGCTGTTATCGTTATTAGATGGCCTTAAGCCATATTTATTGTAATAAGTTCTCTTTTGAGACACTCGATGTATTAAGTGTATGATTGCTACTCTGTTATAAATCCTTCAAGTACTGTGTGGTGTCAGCATTACTGATCCAGGGATGACACCGGAGCACAAAGATTGGACCGTTTGAGGTCTGGTCGCTACACTTGGGGGCTTGGTCATATTCGAACCATAGCTACACCTCTTGATAGGCATAAGGCCACCAGGGAAATCACTTGGGGGCTATGGGTTCGAACCATAGTTGCACCTCTTGATAGGCATAAGGGCACTAGGGAAATCACTTGGGGGCTTGGTCGTATTCGAACCATAGCTACACCTCTTGATTGGCGCAATGCCACAATTATGACTACTTGGGGACTCTGGTCGTATCCGAACCATAGATTAAACCCTCTTGATCATACACATACATCATCATATATTGCATCATACATTGCATCATACATTGCATCATCATTACATCATCATAACATGTATCATATGAGCACGGATATACCGGTTTATATGGTAGGAATCGGTTGTCAAAACCAGGTTATATTATTCAAAATCTTTAATAGCCAACACGGCTGGATTTTTTATGGTTATCAATAACCAAGATTGTGATTGAGGTTTTCAAAAGTCGCTTCAGCGCAATGGATATAATTTATTTTACAATGGAAGGAATAGTCCCGAATCGCTGCAGGCTTACGACCCAGCACTTGGGGGCTATATTATTCAAGTTGATTACATCAAATACACAAGTCTCATGTCGCTGCAAGCATGCACCATGACACTTGGGGGCTAATGCAAAGTCATTGTGTGCTCATCTTATTGAAGACCCGACTCATCACATCGTAATGAGCCGGCCCTTGGGGGCTACCAATTGCTCCTGTCAACAATTCAAGGTACACAGCTTTTAATCCATTATATTGAAGGATCCACTGCTCAGTTGGTAAAGCACAAGGCTCTTAACCTTGTGGACGTGGGTTTAAGCCCCATGATGGGGGTTACATCATATAATGTTATTTGCAATGAAGTATATATAAAGTCCCGGCTCAATATTATTTTACTGAGCCGGCCCTTGGGGACTACACGTTACTATTCAAAGTCTACATGATTATATTTACAAAGTCCCTGCTCATTATTGCATAATGACCCGGCCCTTGGGGGCTACACTGGTTGAAGTTTTTATAAGCATAAGGCAATTTCAAGTCCCAGGTTGCTGCAAGCATGACAATCCGGCACTTGGGGGCTACATATGTGGAATACTCAGTTCTGACTGGTGATTGAGATGAACAACCTGGATTTCTTCAAGCTTGTGACATTCATATTGAAGCAAGTCTTAAGCTGTTGCTATGCTACCTTCTTAAGACTTGGGGGCTACAAGTGATAGGCATATAAGAGGTATATTTTCAAACTGATGTTAACAAACAGTTCTGATCCGGTGCCATCAATATTCTTAAACCGGCTGAAGATAAAATGAGTATTTCAAAGGCCAATATTTTTGTTAAAGCATTGGGAGCTGAAGTCAAAGGAGTTATTCTTCACAATATTTCTCTGTGACAAACCAATGTCAGCAAATTGATTATGAAGATGGTCTATTGACTCAGATTTTATACAAGAAGGAAGTGACAAGGACTTAAGGATGATCAGGATCAGTTTAACATGGATAAATCCAAATTAAACTGGGGGCTAATGTCGGGGATATACCCCGCGGTATGATCCGGCCGGAGTTATAACCCGATTGGGACTTAGTAAACCGGTGGGTGTTAAAGCACGTGGTAAACCGGTAGGTGCATGTTAAGGCAGGTGGTAAACCGATTGGTGTTAAGTCAGACGGTAAACCGGCAGGTTGTTAAACCGGCTGGCAGTTAAGACAGACAGGTAAAACAGGCAGTTAACCCAGACGGTAAACCGGCTGGTTGTTAAACCGGCTAACAGTTAAGACAGGAGTTAAGTCAGACGATAACTCAGCAGACATTCTTAAACCGACAGACCATCTTAAACCGGCACCAGTTAACTCCCGGCAGACCATCTTAAACTGGCACCAGTTAACTCCCGGCAGGCAATGGTAACTGGGTTGCCAGGAGTTATGAAGCCCGAGACGTTATGAAGCCCAAGACATTATGAAGCCCAAGATGTTAAGAAGCCCAAGAAGAGAAGTCATAATAGTTAAGTCTTAAGTCCGAGTTGGACTCTATATGTAACCCGCCCCTTCAACATATATAAGGAGGGGCAGGGCTCCCCAAAGTGGGACAAGAAAGAAGAAATAATCTTAAAGGGTTAGGGTTAACTGGGAGAGCCGGTTTACGGCGACTTCCTCATGATCATAATGAGAGGTAGCCTCAAACAACACGTAGGGTTGTTACCGGATGATGTTTCCCGGGGCCCGAAGCTGTCTAAACCCTTGTCTTGCATTGCGTCTCTCGATTCCACTCAACCCTTCTCAAGCTACCACAAAACGTCTAAGTCCTCACACTAGGACATCTGCCGTGACGACTCCACGACAGGTTCTGAATGAGCATCTACATAAGAGCATTCTGTTGCTGGATCAATTGCGTGAGCTCCGGCGGAAAGTTGAATCCGGGGTCACGTCTTGGAGGCATCTGATGGGTTTTAGAGTGGATGAGGAGTTAGAATAGAACAAGGCTTAGTGAGTAAAATCACACTACCCATATGCACATGATAGCAATAAAACTTCAAGTCACTCCAATTCAATTTCAAACAAAGAGGTCCACACGAATAATCAAACCTAAGGTAAGCCATGTCACAAGATTTGACAAGGTCATACAGATGAAATAAACTAATCGGATAACGAAATCAAATTTCTAAACTCTCATGGTGGTATAAAATCTAACTCTCATCAGATGAGGACCAGTCAACCATGTCGACATCGGGTGTCCTTGCATCACTCTCCGTGTCGTCATCTCCGAGCTCATCATTTTGGTCCCTCTCCTAGCTGACATAGGCACCATATGAGTGATCCTCCTGGATGTTTTCTCCCTCATCCAGCTTCTCCTCGGCCTCCTCAAGCTCAAGCTTTAGGTCGTCGATCTTCTCCTGCAGTGCGTCCAGCTCTCCCTCGTGCTCGATGCGAGCGTCCTGGAGCTCCTCCTCTAGCTCGGCCTTGCGGGTCATGAGGTTCTTGATGACGATCATGTTGTCGGGCAGCTCCAGCTCCATCATGCGAATGTGCTCCTCCATGTCCTGGATATGGGATGCTATCGTCTCATCCTCCAGGGTACACACCAAATTTCCATTTGCGTCGCAGCGTCCGTACATCACGAAGGAGGTCCTCTTGAGGTCTTCGTCATACACCTCCCGAATGCGCCCGAGAGCAATGTGAGCAGCGATACCCCTGCCCAAGCCCCATGTTGCGGTATCCACATGGAAATCAATGGGCTTGGTGCGGTTCCTGAGGATGCGTCCGGGGATATGAGCATCGATCCTCCAACGTGTCTCCTCGGGCAGGGTGGCTGTGAAGGTTCCAGTGAATGTGGGAAGCCCAATCTTCAGGTGCTTCATGATCTTCACCAGCTGTCGTCCAAAGGGCATGGTCTCATCGGGCTGCTCGAACTCGACAACGGCGGACGACATCTACATTTTGAAAGAGAGAAGAAATTAGTACTGAAGCAGAGAAGGTACGAGACCAAAGGATATATAGGGAAAGTGAAAAAATATAGTTTTTATCCTATGGCTTTTTTCCATTTCTAGGGGTCGCGTCCTACAGTCAATGTGTGCCCTGATACCATCTTGTAGCGACCCGACTCGATAAGAGTCGAAGTCTCTGTGCTTACCGTGCTAGTCCCTGGATCGACTTGCTAGCACACACAGTACTTGATGAAATAATAGAAATAACACACATCTCTTTATTACATCGATAGTCCAGGAGCAATACATTTATTACAAAATAGGGCATAGAGCCAATAAGCAAATACTGCGGAAGCAAAGTAGTAAATGAGTCCAACTCCACGAGCAAGGTTGAGTGTAGAACATCGACCTAACGCACCTTAATCCTCGTCGGATATATCTGCAACGTGATAAGTTGCAGCCATATAGGTCAGTATATTGAATGTACTAGCAAGTCACATCATAAGTGTAAAGAACCTACTTGTACATGCAATTTGGCTGGTGGAAAGCTCTAAGTTTAGTTTTTGCATAAAGCTAGTTTTACCCTATTAGAAAAGATGTTATTCTACTACTACACATTTTCATAGGATGAGTTGGCAAACCCAACTCCATCCCTTCCCAATTTCATTTAAAACCCAACTGTTTAATTAAAGGTGAGGAGATCTCCCGACATTTCCACTACTAGATGCTCAAGTTGTCCGTAACCGGGGAAACGGCTAATCGATTAGGTTGACACTCTGCAGAGGTTGCGCACTTTTTCCCACAAGACTCGACCACCTCCATGATGGGAAGATCGAGACATAGTCTTTCGAAAATGTTTCTCCTTCACCCACGGATAGGTCGGTACACCTACATCATTCTATATCTGCTAGCCCATCCCGGAAGGGGTCACACTAACTACTCAACTAAGCCAGAGCCCATATTGGCTTGTGGCAGCACACGTAAGCTTCTAGGCATGAGAACACGATTGATCTCTTTGAGCCTGAGCGGACGGTCCACTAGTGGTGCACCACCATGGATTTCCCATGCGTGCCCCACTGTACTTCGCCACCATTCCAACAAGTTTCCGCCCAGGTAGTTCATTAATTATCTTAGGTCCTATTTACTACATTTTCACTCAACCTTTACCATGATCACTCCCCAGTCCATGTCTACTTAGCGAAGCAACATAATGTAAAATGATGGCGACAATGTTATATGGTTCAGACCTACCTCAATGAACTACTGGGTGAAAAGCATAGTCATATGGCATTAATTCCTACCATGCAGTCCTACCGCAAAGAACTAAGTGCATAAAAAAATATAGGTAATGAAAACATGATCAAGATGCAACTTGCCTTGGTACTGCTGGTTGAATTCTAAAGACTAATAATATTCTGCTTCGCACTCCGGGCAATCTACCGCAAAGAAAATAAACAAACATAAGCAAACATTCCAGAGAACCAAAAGAACATGCAAAGCAAAAAGTCTTGAAAAAACCAAATGAACATACAACACACTAAGCTACCACAAAAATATTCTAAGTGCAAAACAACATAGGCCTATGGTTCAAAAAGTGATGTGAGCTATAGTGCATACTAATAAAAATATTAAAGGCTAGATTCTAATGTGTGAAAACTATTGTGACAAAGGTCCAGATGATAGGGTTCGGCTATGGTGACAGAATGCAAAAGGAATCAACTTAATCGGAGCTTTGGTTTGGGAGATATGGTCATTTGAAGTTCGAATTAGAATCTGAATAAATTCAAATTTGAATCTACCAAAAGTTTGCAAAAAGGGTACCACTGGATAGAACTAAACATGACGAAGAATTTGCCGTTGGTTTCATCGAGTTTGGATCTACGGTTTAAAAGTTATGGCTAATCTAAGATCGGGGACTAATCTGTGATAAAAGGGACTAGACAATGAAGAAAAACTATCACAAACAGGTCCTTAGCGCGTGGCAGATTCCTACTGGCCGAAAGGTGTTCGCCGCGTAGCTTATACAGCGGACGACCACAATCTAAGAAAAACGGCGGCGGCGGCTAACTTATACAGAAACCGATCGGTTTTTAGAATAAAAACCCGCGGTTAACTGCGTACGGTTCAACTAAAAAACAAACTATCCTAATCTAATCTGGGCCGTAGGTGATCGATCTAACGGGAGGGAGTGGGGCGGTGGCTTACAGCGGGTGGTGGTGGTGGCCGGCGACGCGGCGTCGGTGACGGAGGGGCGGCGGCTGCGGTGGTCCTCGGCGACGGGGAAGAAGACGAGGAGGTGCGGAGCGGTTTGGGCGTCCGGATGGTGGCATCGGGGCTCATCAGGGGCGTCGGGGTCGGCGAGGCGAAGGCGGAGGCACTCCGTGGGCTCCGGCGAGGTCGGGTGTCGTCGGGGGCGGGTGCTCCGGCGGGTCCTGGGGTCAAAAAACATGTCAAACAGATGCGCGTTGTCGCGGGGATCCAATTGACAAAGGAAGGAGAGCTAGGGGGTGCCACAGACGACGAAATGGACGACGGAGTGGCACGGCTCTGGCGTGATGCGAACGGCGACAGCGAGCGGTAGGGGCGGCGTGGGAAGAAGCTGGACGGCGAGGTTGGAAGAGGGGGTCCTGGCCTTTATATAGGCGTGGCTAGGAGCGCTACGGGGCTGCGGATAAGCCTCATCCGCGAGGGAGCCGAGCGGCGGTTGCGGGGGCGCGGCGAGGATGTTTATCCTGCGGGCTGCGGGAGGTTGGGGACGAGCTGACGAGCGGGGCCTGCCTGGCAGCGGCAGGGAGAGGAGGCGAGCGAGGGCGCATGCGGGGCGGTCGACCGGTGTCGGAGGGTTTCGGGCGCTGGGCGCTGGGCGCTGGCCTTGGGCCAAATGGCTAGCTGGGCCGGTTGGGACGCTCCTGGGCCGAACCCAGTTTCGGTCCAGGCTGCGGTGAGTGCGTGTGTGCGTGCGTGTTTCTTTTTTTTTAACCAAACACTAAAGTGGCCCTAAATAATTCAAATGAATTAATAAAAACACCAAAATAATTTCTAAAATAACTATATAATATTTAGAACCTAATGAACATTAACTTACGCACAGAACATTTTGAAAATATTTTGCTAATGCAATTAATGCACTTTTTGCATAAAAGATAAATACTGATAAACTTCAAAACTTCAAATAATATTCAAAATAAAATTTCCCACTCCTTTATAAGTTTGAGGAAGCCATCTTATCCCCTCTCATTCGTTTTTCTCGAGTGGAAAAATATTAGTTGAATACTTCAAAAACTCCAAAATGCAAAGAAATATGATATGCATTGAATGATTCTATTAACATCCAAATTTAATAAAAATTGGGATGTTACATACTACCCTATAAAAATATGTTTGCTTAGCCTGCACCAACGTAAATTTACGCACACACAAATAAAAAAGGCTGTACTATCTATGTTTTCTTGCGGGGAGTTATTACACTACCCTACAAAAATATGTTCGCTTAGCCTGTACCAGCGTAAATTTAGGCGAACACAAACAAAAAAGGCTGTACTATCACTGTTTTCTTGCGGGTACTCAGTTATTACACTACCCACTCAGTTATATTACCCTAGAAAAATATGTTCGCTTAGCCTGGAAGCAAGGAAGATACGGAGTATATGCGTGCCACTGCAAGTATATAAGCAAGCCCCCGTCCCTCCTCTACATTCATCCATCATACAATCCATCTTGAAGGTCTTAATCTGTCATAGAACCCTCTCAATCTTTCACAGGAAAACTAGATGGATCGGTCCATGAAGGTCTTTGCGGTCGTCTTCCTGCTCCTTGTGGCCACAGGTGTGTATGTTGTACTTACTGTTTAAGATAACTGATAATACTGCTAAATTATGTATCAAAACGTTGTATATTTTGGAACGGAGGTAGTATGTGAGGTGGCTGATTTGCTCTTAACAATTTGCCCGTGTAGGCTTCCAGGGAGCGGTGCAGGTTGCTTTGGCGAGGGACTGTACTTCACAGAGCCACAAGTTTGTGGGGCTGTGCCTGAGCGACCGCAACTGTGCAAGTGTTTGCCTGACCGAGTATTTCACCGGAGGCAAGTGCGACCACCGACGTTGTGTCTGTACCAAGGGCTGCTAGATGGCCCGTAATCTTCTTGCACACATGCTTCCGTGTAATAATAATAACTGCTGAATAATAAGACTAGATCTGCATCTATGCATGTATGATGCATATGTGAGTGCTACTCCTAGAAAGTACATGAACATCATATAATCCGAACAAAGTTTCAGCAGGGAACCAGTTCGAGTTGAATAACCCAACACTCCGGAACCGGAGCGGCTACCGTTCTCGGGATTGAAGCGAATATAAGCTTAAAAACTGGAACAAATGAGACATGAAACTTTACTGGAAGTCTAGAAGGGAAGTCATATTTCGTAAGAAAGAAAAATAAATCGTGGGAGTAGACATAGCACCACACCAGAAGATTTGGCCATGACTTAGTGCAGAACCAAAAGTACCTAAGAATCTACACAGATTACAAGAACCGAACTTGCAGGAGTAACTTTTGCAGAATTGCTGCTATGTATACAGAAGTATTGTGGAGACAAGAGATCTAAGAATCTAGTTCGGCAATCTACATATTTTAGACCAATTCATTGTGTTGAGCTGAAGGACATCATATGACAAAGAAAGTAACACCCAGATCTGCTGTCCAGACTCACATACCTCAGTCACAGAACAAAATATACGAGGATGGACGACAGGCCCGAGGTGTCATTTTTACAGCTCAGTTTAATAATTTGGGATAAATCTATGGCTTCGTGTAATTAATTTTTAAATTTATACGTTTCCTTAAAAGTTTTGCAACCAGAATGTATATGGTTTTCTGGATGAATACGGTTTCAACATATAGGGTCTGAAATAAGAGAGACGTAGCCTAAACATCCAACATTTTATTTCTTCGTGCCCAGACCAGTAAACAACCCATGGCAGTTCTAACACTACTAAATTAACTAAATGACAAAGTGAAGAAATCATGGTGGATTGATACTTTCGTCTTATAAAGCTTTCTTTTTAGCTTATCCAGAACCGTATAGTCTGTCTAACTATATATGAGATCTCTGGTTTTCAGAACTGTCATTCTGTAACGTTGGCTCCCACATATTTTTGGCTTGGTTTGTGCACAGCCAAGAAAAACTTCTCACATAAAAATTTAGCCCAAAAAGATAGCAGTAAACTAATGCAGATATGTCGTGAACATTTTCTAATTTCCTAATTGTTTTTTGAATTTGTGAATAAAATCTGAAAACGGGGACAATTTTTTAAATTCTGAACAGTTTTTGAAAAGCAAAACATTTTTTGAAATTGCCAAAGAAATCAGAAATGCAATTATGTTTTAGTTTGCGAACAAAATTTGAAAACAGAAACATTTTCTGAAAATTTCAAACATTTGTTAACATTTTAAACGATATTGGAATGCCAAACATTTTTGAAGAAATATAAAAGAAACTTGAAAAGGAAAAGAAGTAAGAAAAACAAAAAACCAAAAACCCACAAAAACCAGGTACAATAAAAAAAAACGTTTTAGGAACCTTCTAGAAGGTTCTCAAAACCGCTCAGGAACCTTTCCTAAACCGGGATCAGTCGAACACTTTACGGGCCGGCCTAGAACGGTCGCTCTGTGCTCTGTGCTCGGTCTCGTCGCTTGCGGCGGTCCAGTTCATCAGCTCAAAAAGCATCCTTGTATGCGAAGGTGCTCCCTCAGATCTAGGAATGGTGGATGCTCTCCTTTTTCTCTGGCGTTGCCTTGGCGATGGCAAAGAAGAATGGTGGACAACGATTTACAAGGCGCAAGGTTCTCTCCATGTGAAATTGTAGTTTTACTGGTTACAGGAACATTGATGCAAAAATGTAAGACACCTATGTATGTCTCATGTAATGACTGTGTATGTACTCACTGTAATATGTTTCTCTAATGGAATATACGATGGTTATTTTAAAAAAAGCGTCGATAAATCGACGCAAAGAGCGGCGAATACGAAATTTCGTATATCATGGGGATGCCTTTACGTTTCCGTGGCACTTCATGGGTAGTGGGCCAGCCCAAGTACGCAAGTGAAAAGGCCACTACAACTTGTAAATGCAAATGATCCATCTCTCTCTACAAAGAAGGAAAGAAAAATCCCAATCAATTGTGGAAATAATCACAACTTGCCCAATAAAAAAGTTCTGTGATACTGGAATAATATGTACTCGCCAAAATAATATAAGAATTTACATATGCACGTCGATGCTATTTCCTTGCTTCTACTTGTTTTCAGTATCTTTTAGAACATAAAGTTTTTTTTTCCTTTTCAGTGCCTAATTCTTCCATATATTTGCAAAAGGAAGCAAAACATAGCAGCAACGTACATAAACATGCCGCATCCTATATCTATATAAAATAAAATGTAAGATGACTAAGAATTACACACAAGGTGTGGCCGCTCTTCCTATTTTCACACGTTTTTTTTTTTGCTAGCCTTTCTATTTTTCACATGTCATTTGCACTGCCCTAAATTCATGCACACACAAACAAAAGAGTTGCACTGTCCCTGTTTTCTTGCGAGTACCAGTTATTACACTACCCTACAAGTTGCTCAAAAGAAATTATTACACTACTGTACAAAAGCAGGTAGTCACTTAACACTACCCTACAAAAATATGTTCGCTTAGCCCGTAAGCAAGAAAGATATAACAAGTATATAACAAGTCCCCCTCCCCCCTCTACATTCATCCATCGTAAAATCAGTTTGAAGGGCGCGAACATTTTCTAATTTCCTGATTTTTTTTTGAATTTGTGAAGAAAATCTGAAAATGGGGAGAATTTTTGAAATTCTAAACAGTTTTTGAAAAGCAAGGACATTTTTTGAAATTGCCAAACATTTTCAGAAATGCATTTTCTTAATTTGCAAACAAAATTTGAAAACAGAAACATTTTTTGAAATTTTCAAACATTTTTCAGAAATGCATTTTCTTAATTTGCAAACAAAATTTGAAAACAGAAACATTTTTTGAAATTTTCAAACATTCATTAAAATTTTAAAAAATATTGGAATGCCAAATATTTTTAAAATAAATAAGAAACTTGAAAAGTAAAAGAAGTAAAAAAATAAAAAAGAAACAGACAAGAAAACAGAAAAACCCATAAAAACCAGGCAAAACCGGCCAGGAACCTTTCCTAAACCGGGATCGGTCGAACACTTTACGACCGGCCCGGAACGCTCTTTCTCTACTCATGAAGCATCGGTAAATCGACGCAAAGAGCGGCGAATAGGAAATTGCGTATATTTCATCTAAAAAAAGGAAATTTCGTATATCATGGGGATGCCTTTTAGTTTTAGGTTTCTGTGGCACTTCATTGGTAGTGGGCCGGCCCAAGTACGTAAGTGAAAAGGCCACTACAGCTTTTAAATGCAAATGATGCATCTCTCTGTAAAGAAAATGAAAGAAAAACACAAGAAAAATCCCAATCAATTGTAGAAATAATCACAACTTGCCCAATAAAAAAAATTACTGTGATCATTGTCAAAAATGTGTATTCGAAATAATCTGTGCTCACCAAAATAATAAGAATGTACATATGTACGTCGATGCTATTTCCTTGCCTCTACTTGTTTTCAGTATCTTCTAGAAATTAAAGCATCTTCTTTTTCAGTACCTAATTCTTCCATATATTTGCAAATGGAAGCAAAATATAGCAGCATTGTACATAAACATGAAGCATCCTATATCTATATAAAATAAAATGTAAGATGACTAAGAATTGCACACAAGGTGTGGCCGCTCTTCCTATTTTCACACGGTTTTTTTTGCCAGCCTTTCTATTTTCACATGTCATTTGCACTGCCCTAAATTCACGCACACACAAACAAAATAGTTGCACTGTCCCTATTTTCTTGCGGGTACTCAGTTATTACACTATCCTACAAGTTGCTCAAAAAAAGTTATTACACTACCCTACAAAAGCAGGTAGTCACTTAACACTACCCTACAAAAATACGTTCGCTTAGCCTGGAAGCAAGGAAGATATATGCATGCCACTGCAAGTATATAACAAGCCCCCCTCCCCCCCTCTACATTCATCCATCGTAAAATCCAGTTTGAAGGCCTTAATCTTTCATACAACCCTCTCAGTTTTCCACAAGAAACTAAATGGATCGGTCCATGAAGGTCTTTGTGGTCGTCTTCCTGCTCCTTGTGGCTACAGGTGCGTATCCCGTACTTACTACTCCCTCTGTCCGAAAAAGCTTGTCCCTCAAATGGATGTCTCTTAAATGGATGTATCTAGCATCAAGTTAGTGCTAGATAAATTCATTCGAGGGACAAGCTTTTTCGGACAGAGGGAGTATTTAAGATAACTGACAATACTGCTATAATTATGTACTACTGTATGTGAGATGGCTGATTTCCTCCTATGAATTTGGCCGTGTAGGGTTCCAGGGAGCAGTGCAGGTAGTTTTGGCGAGGGAGTGTAGGTCAGAGAGCAAAAAATTTGTGGGGCTGTGCGTGAGCGACACCAACTGTGCAAGCGTTTGCCTGACCGAGCGTTTCCCCGGAGGCAAGTGCGACGGCTATCGGCGATGTTTCTGCACAAAGGACTGCTAGATGGCCCCGTTTTCTTCTTGCATACATGCTTCCGTGTAATAATAACTGAATAATACTAGATCTGCATCTATATCTATGCAATGTACGGTGCATATGTGAGTGCTACCTTTAGGAAGTACTCCCTCCGTTCCGATTTACTCGTTGTGGTTTTAGTTCAAATTTAAACTAAAATCACGACGAGTAAAACGGAATGGAGGGAGTACATGAACATCATACAATCCGAACAAAGTTTCAGCGGGGAACCAGTTCAAGTTGAATAATCCAACACTCCGGAATTCGAGCTCCTACTGTTTTCAGGGTTGAAACGAATATAAGCTTAAACTTGCAGGGTTAACTTCAGCAGAATTGCTTCTAATTCTGCAAAAATATTGAGGATAAAAGAGATTTAAGAATCTAATCTACCAATTTACATATTTTAGACCGATATATTTGTGTTGAGCTACAGGACATATCCCAGATCCGCTGTTGAGCTTCACATGCCTCAGTCACAGGTCAAAATATGCGAGGATGGACGACAGAAACAAGGTGTCAATTTTACAGCTCAGTTCAATAATTTGGGCTAAATCTGTGGCTTCGTGGGATTAATATCAAAATATGTACTCCCTCTGTTCTCTTTTGTAAGACGTTTTAGACAGCTGTCTATCTAAAACGTCTTACAAAAGTAAACAGAGGGAGTAGTTTTCCTCGGAAGTTTTGCTACCAGAATGTATACAGTTTTCTGAACGAATAAGGTTTCACCATGTAGGGTCTGAAATAAGAGAGACGTAGCCTAAACATCCAAGCTGTAGCTTGCTGTATGCAAGGCCTAACATCCAGCATTTTATTTCTTCATGCCCCAACCAGTAAACAACCCATGGCAGTTCTAACCCTATTAAATTAATTAACTAAAGCTTTCTGTCTAGCTTATCCAAAATCATATAGTCTGTCTAACTATATATGAGATCTCTGATTTTCAGAACTGTCATTCTATAACGGAGGCTCACACGTATTTTCAGCTTCGTTTGTGCACAGCAAAGGAAAACTTCTCAAAAATAAATTTAGACCAAAAAGATAGCAGCAAATTAATCCAGATATGTATTTATCCAAAAACTTGCTAGTTTCAACTAACTTCCAGAATAATGGAAATGAACAATGTACTGGAACTAAATTAGCCAAGCAAATTATTTCAAGCAAATAACACAAAAATATATACATATGCATCTGGTTGTGAAGAATCTAAGAAACAAATAGGTAAATCCACTATGAAATTTTATTCAACAATCCATACCTAGCTACAGATGGAAAGTTGGCGTGTAAAGCATAGTTCTTCATCAGTTAGTAATGCTGTAACTGATAACTCATAGCAAAACTGTAAAACATTGCAGGAATGAACACTGGATATGACAAACCTTAGAACACTTCTTTCTTACTACAACTTTCTACAACAAGTGTCAGCACTTCCTCTTTACCTATGCTGTTCCACAGAACAGCTCTGTTGGCATTTTCAACAACAGCTAGAAGAGTAAGTATCAGCAAGGCCTGGAACACTATCATCATAGGGATGCACAAAATCGTGTGGAGTATGCCAATCGAAATAATAAGTAATATACAGTACTGTATTATGGAAGCTGTTGATACACATTACAGAGCATGTTTGTAATGCAGAATTCCACAAGAGTAACAATAATAAGTTTATTTCCTAAAGGAACAGGAAGATTCTAACGTCCCAACTGAGACCTAAAAGACGCTGATAGTTGTCTGATCTTAGTACAAAACACAGACTGAACAAGCCAGGTTCAGAAACTTGTGTATTAGCATGACATGATGAAGAACCAATTCATGACTGTGCCATGCTTTCTTCTCTACTGGATGACGACCAAAACATATTCGAATTCAGAAAATATTAGCAACTACAAAACTGCAAGTGACATACTATAGTGGACACCCAACATCCAGTTAGAGTGTTAGTAAACAACACAGAAACAGGACTTGCCAGCTTGCTGTGCAGACTCCAGAGTGAAAACTTCATTGTGAAAAAAAAAACAGTTAAATACTATTCAAGCCTGTTCTTGGTTCTTGCAATCTGAATCTAGTGGGCACTTCCCCTTTGAGAGTAGCAGCATAGTCTTCAGCAAGGCGAGGCGCAGCTTCCTTGTGAGGACGTATGAACTTGTCCACGAATACCTTCTCACTCACCTGGGCTGCGGTGTAGAAGCTTCGGTTAGGCTTTAGCAATCCATTTTCTTTAAGGAACTTCACAACATAGTACCGAGGTTTGAGCCGGGCCTCTAAGCTATAAGTGAGCATTGCCGGCCTGTGAGCAATGTACTCCGGCTCTAACCCAACCTCGGACATCAAGAATTCCGACATGCGCAACAGCCTCTCCTGGGAGTTCCTCAGCACCACAGGAAGCTTGGCAACAGCAATGGCCACCTCAGCTTCCGACCACCTGAAAGTCTTCTTCAGGAACTCCACCTTAGCAGCAATCTTCTCCTCGCTGAGGAATGCGACAGCCAACAGCGCGTGCCTGAACATCGCAGAGCCACGGGGCACACCGACATCTTCGGCACGCGCCACCATGGCCTGGATGCGCTCTGGCTTGCTGGTGAGCAACCTCGGCACAGGGATGCATAGCTTGGCAATATCACAGTCACCTAGCCCGCACTCCCGGAGGAGCGCGACGTTGGGCTTGACAACGTTCTCCAGGTCGGAGCTGAGGAGGTAGGAGTTGTACTTGAGCGCCTGGAGGAGGTTCTCGAAGGAGCCGAAGAGGGGGACGTAGTACTGCAGCTTGGAGATGATGGTGGGGCGGCGGAAGCGGGCGGGGTCGACCAGGACGAGGCGGGCGATCTGGGACGGGGAGAGCCCGAGGTCCCGGAGCTCGGTGAGGCGCGGGACGAGGGTCTTGTCGACCTCGGAGCAGAGGAGGAGAGGGTCGTACACGACGACGGCGGCGACGTCGGCGTCGGAGAGGCCGAGGTCGGAGAGGAAGGCGAGGACGGCCTCGGGCTTGGAGGGGGACTTGAGGCGGGAGAGGACCTTGGAGGCCTTGACGGCCTGCGCCGGGGTGAGGTGGCAAGACGCGACGAGGTAGTCCGCCACGGCGAACGGGGCAGGGCTAGCCGACGCCGCCACGGCGGCGGCGGTGGCGGCGAATCGGGTGTTGGAGAAGAGGCATCGGTGGCGGAACGCGAGTAGGGCACTTGTGGCGCGGGCACGGAGAGAGAGGAGGAGGACGTGTTTCTGGAGGAGAAGCATGGCTGGCGGCGGCGGCCGAGGCGACAGCGGGGGGAGGGCGCGGCGGCGGCGAGAGTCGGACAGGGAGAGCGAAGAGATAGCGGCTATCGTCACGCCAAATGTTATCTTTCCAATTTTTATGAGCAACGGTAATTCCGCGAGCGCCAGTTTTCTGGCGGTTGTAGGCGAGGAAAAGATACAAATCAAACGTCAAATTTTCTTACGTGACAAATCGAACGGTGTAAATTATATTGTCATGAGGATGTCAATTTTTGCGGTGAAAAGTTATTGCATAGAATTGTCTTGTTTGCTAAATGAATGGGACACACTCCCACCAAGCAGTTTGATCAGAAATGAAGCACCAGACCTATCGAAAGCCGTCGATCCTAGCAGAATCTCAAGGTCACATAATCTAATCATGTCACCTCTTTTCAACAAAAAAAAAAAGAATAAGGAAGCAAATTGTTCAGAAACTACTAATTTTTCCTTCTAATCACTTCCCTGTCGCCTCTTTCCTTGCGGCGTTCCCCAAACCAAGCTCACCATCCACCCACACCACTCCCCATCTTCGGATTGGACTCCAGCCAACAAAGCAGTTCCTCCCCATGCCTCCCCACCACACTACCCAGTTCCGCGACGACGCTCCTCCCTGATCCATCGTCCTTTTGCTCCGATGCGGAGCGGATCTGGTAGATGTCAATCGTTCGGACTTGGTAAAGGTTGTCGCAACACCTGTAGTAGGACAGAGGACTTATCGCGATGCCCGCGGATCAATTTGATATGTCTCTATCGCTGACGTCGGTCAAAGATGCCACGTGGATTGGCATGGGTCTTCCTCGGCTAATGAGACCTCGACCCCGAAGTCTTCAGAGTATCTTTTTGATAGGCACACTTTCTCTTTTTTTCGATTTTCTCTGACTTGACTCGGCTTGACCTACTCGACTCAACGGTTAGAGTATCGCTTTCGTACAACGAGAGTCATTGGTTCAAATCCAATCGTAGGTAAAATCAGCCGAAACCCCCGCTTTTGCCAGCATGATAGCAAGCACAGACTGGCATCAAGGAGTAGAATGACCAAAGCATCAGTTGCTTCCACTTGTTTGTTGCCTTCTGGGGCCGACAGACAAGGTACCCCCTGTATTCGTGCCAAGGTATTGAGGGGGATAGAGAGGGTTATTTTTGTGATTGGGTCTTTTAGTTGCTTTGCTACTAGAGGTCTAGGTGGTCAGGGGTTTAAAGGCCTAGAATAGGTGTGAGTGGTAGATAGGCCGCCTTCACGATCTTCTACCTTCTATCTTTATCCAAAGTCAGGTAGGGTGGATCGCTTGAGTTGCTTAACCGCCCCTTTACCCGGTGCTCATGATGCGCTACGGAACCTCCGCCATTCTAGCGGTCAAGTTATATAAGATTTGGTTGGAATTTGAAGATGGAGATATTACCGACCATGACGTAGAGGTCGAATTTGATGAGAGCATAGGAGGTCCAGCAGACGCCGTTGAGGAAACTCACCAGTGACAGACTTACACCCTACCTGCCTACTCGGATTACTGAAGGAGCCTATTTGAAATTCAATACCGGCCTTTTTCAAGGATACGAATCGAAAGGCGGGGCGACACTACATGTGCTCCATTGCGGCCTTAGGGGGCGCAACCCCCCATCTCCATCTCGGTTGGTGTCAGGACCCCGACTCAATGCCACATCGATCTAGCATGTAACACCTCATATCACTTTGTGGCCTCACGCACGGTATTCCCACGGGTGTCGCCTTACCTTAGCCCGGGACCGTTTGCGCCTTTTGGCACACGTATATGACAGTGTCGCTAGCATCCATATGATAAGGAGCCCGGGGCTGACATGGCTAGTCGTAAACCCAAAGTGGCACAGACTTACAGGGACAGGCATCCATGACCCAGCATCGAACGTGTCGGTCATCAGCGAGTGAATCCAGGCTGTAGCACTGGGCTAGCAGGACTCCGGTGAACCGGGCTGTAGCGGGCTAACAGGACTCCGGTATTCATCGCGTGACATTTCCCCGAAGGGACAGACACAGGAACGAAGAAGGACACATGCCGGCCAGCCTAAGTGTTCCGGAGTAGTAGCAAGCTACCATGGCTCGGTGGAAACACTAGGAGACATTTCCCGATAAGAGAGGCTACTAAAGATAAACAACTAGATAGTCAGATCCCACACATACCAAGCATTTCAATAACATACACACAATATGCTCGATATGTGCAAACACAACATGGCATCACAACATGACTCTACGACTCAGGTAATTTATTCAATAGGCTCCGAGGAGCGAGATATTACAAACATGGGTCTCATGACCCAACAATCAGAGCATACAAGTCAAAGCACAAGCGGAAGCTATCATGTCTGGGTACAGACATCTATAACTGAAAAAGGCTGAGAAGTCTGACTATCTACTAGATCCTGCCGAGGGCACAAGATCGTAGCTGAGGTAACAAGCTAAACGTCGAAGTCCACGCGGTACTACTAGCGAGACCGAAATCTCTCTGCAAAACATAAAATAGGCAAACGTGAGTACAAATGTACCCAGCAAGACTTACATCAGAACTAACTACATATGCATCATTATCAACAAAGAGGATGGTGGGGTTTAACTGCAGCAAGCCAGCTTTGACTCGGTGGCTATCCTAAACTACGACTGCAAGCGACTCTTTTGAGGTGGCGCACACGAGTCCACATATTCACCATATCAATACACCACTATGGATCCGCTCCCGTCTCCCTACGAGAACGCCATCCATAGCACTCACGCTTATCTTGCGCATTTTAAAGTATCCACTTTCACTTGTCTATGAACTGATATAAGCAACCCAGAAGTCCTTTTCCGTGGACACGGCTATTCGAATAGATGATGTTAACCCTGCAGGGGTGTACTTCTTCATACATGTTTCCACCACTTAGCGTCTGCACACGACATGTGCTCGGCAGACTTCAAGCGAAAGCCGACGTGGGTGTAGACCACGACCTACCTAAACACTCAAGTCTCTAGTCCAGGTTTATCGCCTATTCGGGTTCCATCCATGAGGAGATCCGGCCGGAGTTTCGCTCACAGCCCCAAACGATGTGAACAGGGTTCCCGAGATACCAAACGGGCATCCGGTACACCCGGCCACGTGCCTACCGCATCACAGCCCACCCCTACGGTCAGCGCTGTCCACGGCCTCCAGCATACTACAAACACCAGAAACTACTTGCAACTCCTGGACAGAGGACTAGGGTGAATAAGAAGTCGAGCGGGGTCATATTTCAGGGCCCAATGCATGGTAGTAGCTGAATCATGGATCACAAACACAGAACTCAGTTCCTAAGGACGGCTTCAATGAGACAACCCACCATGTACTCCTACATGGCCTCTCACCGACACCTTTTACCAAATCGTGTTCACACACTTAGCTCACACATAGTAGGACATGTTCACACACCTCTGATTCATCCTCGATGAATCAGACCTGACTCAACTCTAAGCAGTAGCAGGCATGACAAACAAGCATGAATGAGTAGGCACATCAGGGCTCAAACAACTCCTACTCATGCTAGTGGGTTTCATCTATTTACTATGGCAATGACAGGTCATGCAAAGGATAAAGGGGGTTCAGCTACCGCAGCAAGTAACAGATGAATCGGTGTTGTCCTAATGCAGTAAAAGAGAGCAGGAGCGAGAGAGTAGGATTGTATCAGAATGAACAAGGGGGTTTTGCTTGCCTGGCACTTCTGAAGATAGCATTGAGTCTTCATCAGTGTCAACGATCACATCATCGGTATCACGTCTATCGAGAGGGGACAATTACCGGCAACATAGAAGGGAACACAATCAATGCAATGCAAGTTATGATGCATGATCATGACATGGCAAAATGAATGTGTTTTGAGCTAATGCAACTAGCAACAGATTAAATGAAGTTGGTTTGAATACAAGATTCAAATTTAAACTCCATATGTGATTATTCAAATGCCATTTAATTGATTTGTGCTAAACAGCAGCTATAAGTTGTTCTATCATGCATGAAAATGGTACAGATGGATTCCTTGAATTTTTCTGATAATTTTTCATATATAAATTATTTAATTTGGAGTTACGGTTGAATTTCTATGATTTTTAGAAGTTTTAGCTATTTTCTGGAATTTCCTGAATATAATAAAATAAACTAAATTCCAGAAAATGAATATTGCGTCAGCATGACCTCACCCTGACGTCATCAGGTCAACAGGGCGGGTCCAGGTCAAACCTGACGTGTGGGGACCACACGTCAGTGACACAGTTAACTAACCTAAGTTTAATTAGAGCCTGGGCCCGCATGTGAGTGTCCTATCTACTTAACTAAGTTAGTTAACACTAACTTAACCTGGTACTAATTAAACAGGGGGGCTGGGCCCACACGTCAGTCAGAGAGAGGGGAGGGTCAAACCGGGCAGTGGGTCAACCCACGCCGGTCAAGGGTCAACGGTCGCCGGCGTTTAGCCGCCGGCGAGTCCCGACGCGGTGGTGCGCTGCGGAAATGGCCTACAGAGCGCCGTTTGGCGCGCGGAGCACGACTACGGGATGCGGACGCTCGTCTGCATCTAACCAGGGTGGTGGCGCGGCCGGGGAGTGGCCGGAGAGTGGTCGGCGACGAGCTTTAGCGGCGGCCGGAGTTTGGTGTCAGTGAGGACGACGCTGCGGTGCACGGGGGAAGGAGCAGGTGTGTGCGTTCGGCTCCTGAGAGCACGGTTAGCAGGCGGGTGCTACTAGGGCGAGCGGAGGAGCTCGGGAGCACGGGGCTCACTGGCCATGGCGATGGGCGGAGCTCGGTTTCGTGGGGCGGCGGCTAACGGACGAGAACGGAGGGGGTGAGCAAGGGGGAAGGCGCAGGAGCTCACAGCGAGTTCGAGGGGGCAGTCAGCAGGCTCGGGGACGTCCGGGGTGCGGCAAATCGACGACGGCGATCATCGGACAGGGACGAGGAAGATGGCGACGATGGCGGCTCCATAGGGCCTCTGCGTTGGCTTTCCTCAATGGAGAGGCGTGGTGCAAGGTGGCGGAGGTGCTGGACTGATCGGGGAGGCAAGGCATCGGCGGTGGGCACGGCGAACGGCGTCGGTGGCGACGGGGCTCCGCTCGGTGGAGGAGAGAGGGAGCCAGAGAAAGGGGGGAGAAGGCACGGGGAGAGTGCGAGGCCTGGGAGGGTGCGTGGCGTCGCGGACGAGGTCCAGGGCGACGAGAGGAAGCAGGAGGTGGCCAGGGGGAAGCAGGAGGTGGCCGAGGCCTCTCGGGCGCGCGCCACGCCTCGCCTCTGTTCGTCCTCCTGGCAGAGGAGGAAGATGACAAGGGGGAGGAGGTGGGCTGGGCCGGCTGGGCCGGTTGGTGGGCGCCAGGTGGGCTGCAGGTGAGTTAGGTAGGCTTCTGCTCTTTTTATTTTTTTTCTTCTGTTTTGTTTTATTTAACTTATTTTGCCACTGTTTTGAATTTAAAATAATTCAAACAATGCCAAAAACTCCTCTGAATATTTTATATTGCTAGATGGACTTTTCCAAAAGCTTATAAAATATTTCCGGGGGTATTTGAAATTATATTCTAATTATATGAATATAATTCAAATTCAAATAGCTAATGAATTAAATCCAAAGTCCCAAAAATAATTCCTTAAAAATGTTCAATATTTTGGTTGGGACCAGAACCCTTACCAAAAATTATCAAACATTTAAAAGGGCATTTTTGGAGCAATGAATGAGATTTTTAGGGTTTTTGCCCCTCTTTTATTTAAGTTTTTGAGGCTTCCAAAATTCCTCAGTTCAAGTTTCGAAAATATAGACATGATGCACACATGAAGCTAGCCTAGAGCACTACCAGCAGCTAGGGATGTGACAGTTGGGCCCTGGGTTGCCATCTATCTTCCCATCCCCCGACGGAAGACCAGGATTTGTCCATTGTTTTCCTCCCTCTTCAAAGTGCCTCTCATCAGAATCAAAGGGTATTGTACTTTGACAATCCACCCAACCCCTTCCCCAAGCGTGTGATTAGCATATGTGCCTACTTATGATCACAGCCATACTCGATGTTTTGTAATGTCAATTTTTGCATTTAGGCTTGTAATGCCTACTCTGCCTAGTACTAATTGGTTCATGTGTTCATTGTGTGCATGTTAGTGTTCTGCTCTTCATGTACTATGTCAGACAAGAATTAGAAAATAATAATTTTTGGGATAGCAAACATTATGGTGCTTCCTACTCCATAGATATGCATCCCCATTTGACGGCAATATTTGTATTCATTTCATTTTCTTCCGAGCTTCCAGGTAAGACTAATGATGCACCAAGTTCCCATTTTCATGCTTATGATTAGCTTGCATTCACAGTATGCTTCCAAGTAACAGTACTGATGTACCCAGCACACTGTCTCATGCCTCGTATTAATCGCGCTTCCATATTATATTCCTTTTGTTTCATTTTGCTTCTTATTACTGTGCGTCCAGATTCTGCTTCCAAGTATTAGTACATATGTACCCAGTACACTTTTTATGCTTCTTTCGCATCATACTTCCACATTAAATTCCTTTTGTTTCATACAACTAAAAGTTTACTTTCACTCAAAACACTTTATTAAGGTTTGCTAACAAAGTAAATTTCTTATGTTCTTAGTTGACTCACTAAAAGTTTACTTTCACTCAAAACACTTTATTAAGGTTTGCTAACAAAGTAAATTTCTTATGTTCTCAGTTGACTCACTAAAAGTTTACTTTCACTCAAAACATTTTATTAAGGTTTGCTAACAAAGTAAATTTCTTATGTTCTCAGTTGACCCGCGACAATGAAAGAGGATGAACCCCAATGGATGCTCAAGAGCATATATGCGGCTGGAAGGTTACATGATCTCCATCAGGAAAAACATGATACTCGATCTCGCGGGTTAGGTGTGCCATTTTTGTTGCGTCGGGAGAGAAGCATCCGACCAGGAAGCACTGTTTGGAAGGGTGTGTAGAGAGAGAAGAGATTGTACCTCACGAGATCAAATTCTTATATGGAAAGCATTTAATCATGGTGCCATAGAAGGGCTCATTTAAGATTAAGAAGCAGATCTGACGTCCATTTGGTTTCCAATCGAACGGCCAAACACTGGTATGATAGGATGCAAAGCATCAGCGCTAGTGGTTCCCAAATAGAATTGAGATAAGGATCAAAGCAAAGCATTAGCCGTCCGATGGCTAGTGGTTCCCAAATAGAATTGAGATAGGGATCAAGAGATTGCAACAGACGTTTCCTAGCGAAAATGTTGTATAGGACCATGGTTCACCCGAATCTAACGCTCAGTGCCACACATCAGAAGACAGCATTTTTCGAGATTTATGCATGGCAGGTGTGCTAAACCATGGCGGGAACGATCAACAGACATGCTGAGAAGGATTCCGCGTTAATAAACCTACCGGCCGCTACCATCAACTGAATAAAATAGTGGACTGGCCTCGGAAGAAACAAACGTTGTCTCCCATATACTCTCCTGTTCACAATTGTTTAAGCCTGGCCATACCTCGGGCCGACCCGGTCTTTGGGCCGGGCCTAGCCAAGCCCGACGCAAAAAACCCAGGCCTGAGCCCGGCCCGGCCTGGCCATCGGGCCTGTTTTCTTGGCCCGAGCACAACCCGAACACGTAAAAGCCTGCCAGGCTCCGGGCCGGTCCGGCCCGACCTTCAGAAAGTGCAAAAACGACGGGCTCGGGCCCGGCCCGGCCATCGGGCCCAAAATCTAGGCCCGAGCCCGGTCCGGGAGATCGTCGGGCCGGGCCGGGCTTCCCATGGCCATGTATATATGCTGGTCAGCTGTGTCATGCATGCCTGATCAAAACGAGGGATTCATACATGCGCCTTGGGAGAAGGAACAGCATAATAAAAATATAGAGAAGAACGAAAGCTCGCACAAGGATTCAATCTTTGGGGCTGTTTGGTTCTAGGCCTAGTATTGCCACACTTTCTCATACATTTTTGTCAATCTTGCCTAAGCTTAGTTTATCAAAATGAGAGCCATAAGTTGGCAAGCCTAAAAGCATCTCCAATAGTTTGTATGTTATTCTTGTTGGTAAAATGTTCATGTCATCAATCATAAGTTATCATACAACTACTTCAATGGATTGTATTTAAATTATCCAATAGAATGTGAGGAAATAAATGTGGTTGCTCTTTATTTTACCTTAGAGTTTATGCAAAAGTTGTTGGTTAATCTACATACAACTTTGATCTCTTTACGCATTTATTTCATGTCACATCATCACTATGTTTTAGGTGGCAAATTTAGCAACACCTATCTTACAACTGTTGGAGATGCCCTAAGAGAATCTTGCCACACTTTGTGTGTGTATACCATGTGGGGCTCAAATGTGGCCTGCCTAAGGTATGGCTTGAACCAAACACTTACCTAAGTCAGTCAAACTTGCCTATGGCAACCTTTAACAAAGTTAGTCACAAACCAAACAGTCCCTTTGTACCATCCATGGTCCATTGTAAATAATTTTGTACAGATATATTGAAGACTAATAACTCTAACTACAAGAAACTGAAAAAAATATCATTTTCTGTACATGATTCAGAACAAAAAATATAAAATGTTTTTAGAACTATTCGAAAACTAATCATTTAATAAAGAAAAATCATAGCAGATCGTGGCTCGTGAACTCAAGTAAAGATTCCGTGATGTACTACCGTGGGGTGTTTCGTCAAAAAGAAACTCCACACATCTCTAACTAGTAATTCGGACTGTAAGAAACTCAAAAGATATTAGCTTTAATACAGGGTACAGAAAAAAGCATGTACTTCCTTCATTCCTAAATATTTGTCTTTCTAGATATTTTAAATGGCTACCACATACGGATGTATATAGACATATTTTAGAGTGTAGATTCACTCATTTTGCTCTGTATGTAGTCACTTGTTGAAATCTCCAGAAAGACAAATATTTAGGAACGGAGGGAGTAGTTTATTTTTGATAGAAATATTTAAAACTTTTCCCTTTTTACTTTAGCCCAAGAAGAACAATGGCGTTTAATACAGGATACATAACAAAGCATGTAGTTTATTTTTTATAGAAATATTTAAAACTTTTTATTTTTTGCTTTAGCCCAATTTTCTCTTTCAAGACCTTTAACAAATGCCATTTGCACCACCTATGACGGGTATGAGGTATATTGTACTCCCTCCGTTTCAAAACATAAGTCTTTCTAGAGATCACAATAAGTGACTACATACGAAGCAAAATGAGTGAATCTACACTCTAAAATATGTCTACATACATCCGTATGTTGTAGTTCATTTGAAATATCTAAAAAAACTTATATTTAAAAACAGAGGGAGTAGTTAGTAAAGCGTTTTGCATAGCTTTGCGTTGGTCTGTGGGTGTACAAAAGAAAAGTGATCAAACTAAGGCGAACATATGATAGCATATATAGAACCTGGTAAGCTACAACTATGTAATCTCTCCGTCTCATAATATAAGAATGGTTTTTACATTAGTGTAATGTCAAAAACGTTCTTATATTATGAGACAGAGGGAGTACAAGACAACTTTTATAGTCTAACCTATCAATATAGTAGTAGGATGCTTCCCGTCCATCAAGTCAATAAAATGAACAGTGCTACAATGGGCTCCTCATCCTGTAATATGTAGTAGTAGTAAGTAGTTTGGAAGATGAACAGTGCTACAATGGATGAACAGACGATAGGTTTTCTTATTTATTGGGCATTGGCTCAAGCGCTAAGACTCCACACATCTCTGACTATACTCTCTCCGTTCCAAATTACTTATCGTGGTTTTAGTTAATTTAGAACTAAAACCACGACAAGTAATTTGAAACGGAGGGAGTAATTCTTGAACAGTATAAAGAAAAAAATAGCCCCGCAGGCCTAGGGGTGTACGGTGTGCCAGCCCACCAGTATAACTAAGGAGATTAACGCAGGCCTCGGGCTGTTCAAGCCTTAACCGTTTTTTTAATTCAAATAGTACACAGATCCACACGCAGCAGGCTGGACAATCGTACACAGATCCCCGTTTCTTAGGCATTCCTTTACATTCAGTTGTCCAAAGAACCCAGCTCAGGGCCTCTTTGATTCGCAGGATTTAAAAAATGCAGGAATAGAAAAAGTACATGGTTGGAGTGGCATGTCCATTTGAACTTTATAAGATTAGCAAGAGTGTTTGATCTCACAAGAAAAACAAAAGAATCATAAAAAAAGGGTGGAATACTACAAAAGATTTCATAGGAAAATAATCCTATAAATCAAATGATCAATATAGAAAAAATTCCTAAGGATTTAAACCCTATGAAATTCTTTTGAACAAAAGGAGCCCTCAATATTTTCGACAATCCACTAAAATGAGGCATCACAAATTTTCCTTTGAATCAAAGGAGCCCTCAATATTTTTGTCAATTCACTAAAATGGGGCATCACAACTTTTTGGCTTTGCAATCACGGTAGCACCAAAGGGGTAGTGGCACCATCCATGTGTTGAAAATATGAGCAAATTACTATGAGATTTAATCCGAATAAACAGAAGATAAATCATGACCACATCAGCATAGATTAAACTAATCATGCGAACTAGCATAGCAGATGAACATATCACATCTAGGGCACATACTAGAAGCATGAATTCTACCACGATCTCGAACAGGAAGGATAGAATCATATACGGTGCAGCGGGTGCAGCACCGCCGGCATTGACGTTGTCGCCCATGTCGTCGAGGACGAGGTTGCCGAGGTCGGGGAAGAAGTCGTCGTTCGCGAAGTCGTCGCTGCCAGCAGTCGCGCGAGTGCGCTCCCCAAAAACCTGATTGCCCCTCTCCCGTACAGGATCACGAGAGGTGGGGTTCCGGAGGCCTGCTGTCCCTTCTCGCGGTGCACGCCGGAAGGAGGGATGGAGAAGACTTGCTTGGCGGCGCAATGATCTGGAACGGTGGTGAGAAACCATACGAAGCGGCGGCGGCTAGGATAGACGTCTGCCTGACTATATAGTGCGGACCGGGTAGGTCATGGGAGTAAACCCCACGTCCGAGTCGTCACGATCCAAAAGAATCGGAAACGGTTCAGTAATTAACGCGTCCGTTAATTATTAATTAATGACTCATTAATTTTCCCATGCAGCAAAAATATAGACAACGTGCATAGCTCTGTCCTCGGCTCGGCTCAATCCCGCAACCCACGGCGCGTCTTGACGAGGCATGGCGTGGCGCGGCGTGGCGTGGCGAGGCGAGGCGAGCGAGGAGGAGGAGCGCGCGTGTAGGTCTCCTCTTTTCATGCTCATACAAGTGGTAGAAGAGCTCACCTTATAAAGAGGCGCAACTCTCTCTCAACTTCCGGGGTGGGACTAAACTTTAGCCTCACTCACTCCACTCACATGTGTGCATGAATGGGCCAAGAGAATTTCAGAATTTTAGTTGGGCTTTGGGCCAAAGGCCTACTAGCAAAATTCCAACAATCCCCCACAAAGTCTCATTGGCACATCTCATCATTTAGTTCCAAAACATTGTTTTATATATCGGTGCTTAGTGGAGACTGTGAAGTTGAACTTCCACTTAGAAATTTATGCTACACTAGATCACAACTTGAATAGTGGACTATGCCTTGAACTACAAGTTTTCTATGAAACTAGTTTCACGCAAATTATTGACCGATACTGGGCTGCCGCAAGGCTTCCCCGCGGGTGAAGCGTATACGTCATACTCCAGAGCCTTTCATGAATTTATTAGAGAACACCCAATTCTCACAGACTGCGACATTAACAGTCAAATTCATATAGGTGTGTTCCTCAGAAGATGTTCTGCAGGACAACATCTCTGCTTACCCGAATAAGCCACTTGGAACACATTAAGATAAGTATCAACCTGCCATGCAGATCAGGAGAGTATTGCATCTTCACGGAGTGGGATAATTAATATAGGGATACTCTCCTCCCAGCTGACCAATAGCTTGTCTCCCACTTCTACTTCACGGGATCTCCGCTCACATAGAGTGGGTTACCACTATGGACAACTCATGCGGTGGGTCTCAAACCCATCTCCATCGATGTATTATCTATCACATTACGTGATAGACCCTTTGTGAAGGGATCTGCCAAGTTTTTCGACGTTTGGATATAATCCAACGTAATAACTCCGGAGTTCCTCAATTTTCTGACAGATTTTAGTCTCCTCTTCACATGCCTTGAGGACTTCATATTGTCCTTAGAACTGTTTATCTTGACGATCACAGTTTGATTATCGCAGTTCATCAGGATAGGGGGTATTGGTTTTTCAACCTTAGGTAAGTCCATCAAGAGTTCACGAAGCCACTCTGCTTCAACAGTGGCAGTGTCTAATGTTGTGAGTTCTGCTTCCATAGTTGACCTCGTTAAGATGGTCTGCTTGCAAGACCTCCAGGAAACAGCGCCACCACCAAGTGTAAAAATATAACCACTTGTGGCCTTAATCTCATCAGCATCAGATATCCAGTTTGAGTCACTATAACCCTCCAGTACCCTTGGATACCCGGTGTAGTGAATCTCTCTCAAACGCATGCCAATGATCATCTCCCGGTTTTGACACAAACCGACTCAGCTTGCTCACAACAAAAGAGATGTCAGGCCTCGTGGCACTCACCAAATACATAAGCGAGCCAATAATCTGAGAATACCTCAGTTGATCTCTAGCAATCCGTCGATTCTTTCGAAGCAACACACTAGCATCATATGGAGTTGGAGAAGGCGTGCAGTCGCTATACCCAAAACGACTCAAGACCTTTTCCACATAATGAGACTGAAGCAGTGTGATCCCACCATTCTCATCTCTCAACAGCTTGATGTTTAAGATAACATCAGCTACTCCTAGATCCTTCATCTCAAAACAGCGAGATAAGAAATCCTTAACCTCCTTGATTAAATCAAGTTTGGTTCCAAACATCAATATGTCGTCGACATACAGACAAAGAATAACTCCTTCGCCCCCACCATAGCGATAGTACATGCACTTGTCACCATCGTTTACTACAAAGCCGGCAACAGTTAATGTTCTTTCGAACTTCTCATGCCACTCCTTAGGAGCTTGTTTAAGGCCATATAAAGACTTTAATAACTTGCACACCTTTCCTTCCTGACCAGGTACTACAAAACCATCTGGCTGATCCATGTAAATTTCCTCCTTCAACTCTCCATTGAGGAAAGCCGTCTTAACGTCCATTTGATGAATGAGAAGACCATGTGAGACAGCCAGTGATAGTAGCACCCGAATTGTGGTCAGTCTAGCCATGGGTGAGTAAGTATCAAAGAAGTCTTCACCTTCTTTCTGGGTATAACCCTTGGCCACAAGCTGTGCCTTGTACTTTTCAATTGTACCATCAGGTCTAAGCTTCTTCTTGAACACCCACTTACATCCTACAGGTTTGCACCCATAAGGACGGTCAGTGATCTCCCAGGTACCGTTAGCTAAGATGGAATCCATCTCGCTACGTACAGCTTCCTTCCAGTAGTCAGCATCAGGAGATGCATAGGCTTCTGAAATAGTCCTGGGTGTGTCATCCACGAGGTACACAATGAAATCATCACCAAAAGACTTTGCAGTCCTCTGTCTCTTACTCCTCACAGGAGTTCCATTGTTACCCTCAACAGGATTCTCAACGTGTTCCATCACAATGGTGGGTTCAGGAATTACAGTGAATTCCTCACTAGATGGAGTAGGTATCTCCTGATTTGATGAACTCGACATATCCTTCATAGGAAATATGTCCTCAAAGATAGTTGCATCATTTGATTCCATAATCGTACCAACATGCATGTCGGATACCTCAGATTTTATTATCAAAAATCTATAGCCGATGCTATGAAAAGCATAGCCCTGAAGAACACAATCCACGGTTTTTGGTCCAAGCTTGCGCTTCTTGGGAATTGGTATATTGACTTTCGCCAAACAACCCCAAGTACGTAGGTAAGAGAGTTTCAACCTTTTCCTTTCCCATTCCTCAAAAGGAGTCATGGTCTTATGCTTTGTGGGAACTCGGTTTAGGACATGACACGCAGTCATTAGCGCCTCCCCCACCATTCATTGGATAGACCCGAAGTGTCTAACATGGTGTTAACCATATCAGTTAGAGTTCGGTTCTTTCTTTCGGCTACCCCATTTGACTGGGGTGAGTAGGGAGGCGTCCTCTCATGGATTATACCATGTTCCGCACAAAACAGATCAAATTCATTGGAAAAATACTCTCCACCACGATCGGACCTAAGCCGTTTAATTTTTCGATCAAGTTGGTTCTCTGCCTCAGCTTTATAGTTTTTAAAGAAAGTCAAAGCCTCATCTTTTGATTTCAGAAGATACACATAACAATATCTAGTGGAGTCATCAATCAACGTCATGAAGTATCTGAAGGAAATATGCCCTAGAGGCAATAATAAAGTTATTATTTATTTCCTTATATCATGATAAATGTTTATTATTCATGCTAGAATTGTATTAACCGGAAACATAATACATGTGTGAATACATAGACAAACAGAGTGTCACTAGTATGCCTCTACTTGACTAGCTCGTTAATCAAAGATGGTTATGTTTCCTAACCATGAACAAAGAGTTGTTATTTGATTAACGGGATCACATCATTAGGTGAATGATCTTATTGACATGACCCATTCCATTAGCTTAGCACCCGATCGTTTAGTATGTTGCTATTGCTTTCTTCATGACTTATACATGTTCATATGACTATGAGATTATGCAACTCCCGTTTACCGGAGGAACACTTTGTGTGCTACCAAACGTCACAACGTAACTGGGTGATTATAAAGGTGCTCTACAGGTGTCTCCAAAGGTACATGTTGGGTTGGCGTATTTCGAGACTAGGATTTGTCACTCCGATTGTCGGAGAGGTATCTTTGGGCCCTCTCGGTAATGCACATCACATAAGCCTTGCAAGCATTGCAACTAATGAGTTAGTTGTGATATGATGTATTACGGAACGAGTAAAGAGACTTGCCGGTAACGAGATTGAACTAGGTATTGAGATACCCACGATCGAATCTCGGGCAAGTAACATACCGATGACAAAGGGAACAACATATGTTGTTATGCGGTCTGACCGATAAAAGATCTTCGTAGAATATGTAGGAGCCAATATGAGCATCCAGGTTCCGCTATTGGTTATTGACCAGAGACGTGTCTCGGTCATGTCTACATTGTTCTCGAACCCGTAGGGTCCGCACGCTTAAGGTTTCGATGACAGTTATATTATGAGTTTATGCATTTTGATGTACCGAAGTTTGTTCGGAGTCCCGGATGTGATCACGGACATGACGAGGAGTCTCGAAATGGTCGAGACATAAAGATTGATATATTGGAAGCCTATATTTGGATATCGGAAGTGTTCCGGGTGAAATCGGGATTTTACCGGAGTACCGGGAGGTTACCGGAACCCCCCGGGAGGTATATGGGCCTTAGTGGGCTTTAGTGGAAGAGAGGAGAGGTGGCCAGGGCTGGGCCGCGCGCCCCTCCCCCCTAGTCCGAATAGGACAAGGAGAGGGGGGCGGCGGCCCCCCTTCCTTCTCTCTCTCTCCTCTTTCCCCCTCTCGAATCCTATTCCAACTAGGAAAGGGGGGGAATCCTACTCCCGGTGGGAGTAGGACTCCTCCTGGCGCGCCCTCCTCCTGGCCGGCCGCACCCCCCCTTTGATCCTTTATATACGGAGGCAGGGGGCACCCCTAGACACACAAGTTGATACACGTGATCATATTCTTAGCCGTGTGCGGTGCCCCCTTCCACCATAGTCCTCGATAATATTGTAGCGGTGCTTAGGCGAAGCCCTGCGACGGTAGTACATCAAGATCGTCACCACGCCGTCGTGCTGGCGGAACTCTTCCCCGACACTTTGCTGGATCGGAGTCCGGGGATCGTCATCGAGATGAACGTGTGCTAGAACTCGGAGGTGCCGTAGTTTCGGTGCTTGATCGGTCAGGCCGTGAAGACGTACGACTACATCAACCGCGTTGTGCTAACGCTTCCGTTGTCGGTCTACAAGGGTATCAACTTGACAAACTACCGTTGTGGTTTTGATGCGTAGGTAAGATTGGTTCTTGCTTAAGCCCGTAGCAGCCACGTAAAAACTTGCAACAACAAAGTAGAGGACATCTAACTTGTTTTTGCAGGGCATGTTGTGATGTGATATGGTCAAGACATGATGCTGAATTTTATTGTATGAGATGATCATGTTTTGTAACCGAGTTATCGGCAACTGGCAGGAGCCATATGGTTGTTGCTTTATTGATGCAATGCAATCGCGTTGTAATGCTTTACTTTATCACTAAGCAGTAGCGATAGTCATGGAAGCATAAGATTGGCGAGACGACAACGATGCTACGATGGAGATCAAGGTGTCACGCCGGTGACGATGGTGATCACGACGGTGCTTCGAAGATGGAGATCACAAGCACAAGATGATGATGGCCATTCATATCACTTATATTGATTGCATGTGATGTTTATCTTTTATGCATCTTATCTTGCTTTGATTGATGGTAGCATTATAAGATGATCTCTCACTAATTATCAAGAAGTGTTCTCCCTGAGTATGCACCGTTGCGAAAGTTCTTCATGCTGAGACACCACGTGATGATCGGGTGTGATAGGCTCTACATTCAAATACAACGGGTGCAAAACAGTTGCACACGCGGAATACTCAAGTTATACTTGACGAGCCAAGCATATACAGATATGGCCTCGGAACACGGAGACCGAAGGTCGAGCGTGAATCATATAGTAGATATGATCAACATAGTTATGTTCACCAATGAAACTACTCCATCTCACGTGATGATCGGACATGGTTTAGTTGATTTGGATCACGTAATCACTTAGAAGATTAGAGGGATGTCTGTCTAAGTGGGAGTTCTTAAGTAATATGATTAATTGAACCTAAATTTATCATGAACTTAGTACCTGATAGTATCTTGCTTGTTTATGTATGATTGTAGATAAATGGCTCGTGCTGTTGTTCCGTTGAATTTTGATGTGCTCCTTGAGAAAGCAAAGTTGAAAGATGATGGTAGCAATTACACGGATTGGGTCCGTAACTGGAGGATTATCCTCATTGCTGCACAGAAGAATTACATTCTGGAAGCACCGCTGGGTGCCAGGCCTGCTGCTGGAGCAACACCAGATGTTATGAACGTCTGGCAGAGCAAAGCTGATGACTACTCGATAGTTTAGTGTGCCATGCTTTACGGCTTAGAATCGAGACTTCAACGACGTTTTGAACGTCATGGAGCATATGAGATGTTCCAGGAGTTGAAGTTAATATTTCAAGCAAATGTCCGGATTGAGAGATATGAAGTCTCCAATAAGTTCTATAGCTGCAAGATGGAGGAGAACAGTTCTGTCAGTGAGCATATACTCAAAATGTTTGGGTATAATAATCACTTAATTCAAATGGGAGTTAATCTTCCAGATGATTGCGTCATTGACAGAATTCTCCAATCATTGCCACCAAGCTACAAGAGCTTCGTGATGAACTATAATATGCAAGGGATGAATAAGACTATTCCCGAACTCTTCACAATGTTGAAAGCTGCGGAGGTAGAAATCAAGAAGGAGCATCAAGTGTTGATGGTCAACAAGACCACTAGTTTCAAGAAAAAGGGCAACGGGAAGAAGAAGGGGAACTTCAAGAAGAACAGCAAGCAAGTTGCTGCTCAAAAGAAGAAACCCAAGTCTGGACCTAAGCCTGAAACTGAGTGCTTCTACTGCAAGCAGACTGGTCACTGGAAGCGGAACTGCCCCAAGTATTTAGCGGATACGAAGGATGGCAAGGTGAACAAAGGTATATGTGATATACATGTTATTGATGTGTACCTTACTAATGCTCGCAGTAGCACCTGGGTATTTGATACTGGTTCTGTTGCTAATATTTGCAACTCGAAACAGGGACTACGGATTAAGCGAAGATTGGCTAAGGACGAGGTGACGATGCGCGTGGGAAATGGTTCCAAAGTCGATGTGATCGCAGTCGGCACGCTACCTCTACATCTACCTTCGGGATTAATATTAGACCTAAATAATTGTTATTTGGTGCCATCGTTAAGCATGAACATTATATCTGGATCTTGTTTGATGCGAGGTGGTTATTCATTTAAATCAGAGAATAATGGTTGTTCTATTTACATGAGTAATATCTTTTATGGTCACACACCCTTGAAGAGTGGTCTATTCTTATTAAATCTCGATAGTAGTGACACACATATTCATAGTGTTGAAGCCAAAAGATGCAGAGTTGATAATGATAGTGCAACTTATTTGTGGCACTGCCGTTTGGGTCATATCGGTATAAAGCGCATGAAGAAACTCCATACTGATGGGCTTTTGGAACCACTTGATTATGAATCACTTGGTACTTGCGAACCGTGCCTTATGGGTAAGATGACAAAACACCGTTCTCCGGTACTATGGAGAGAGCAACAGATTTGTTGGAAGTCATACATACAGATGTATGTGGTCCGATGAATGTTGAGGCTCGTGGCGGATATCGTTATTTTCTCACCTTCACAGATGATTTAAGCAGATATGGGTATATCTACTTAATGAAACACAAGTATGAAACATTTGAAAGGTTCAAAGAATTTCAGAGTGAAGTGGAAAATCATCGTAACAAGAAAATAAAGTTTCTACGATCTGATCGTGGAGGAGAATATTTGAGTTACGAGTTTGGTGTACATTTGAAACAATGCGGAATAGTTTCGCAACTCACGCCACCCGGAACACCACAGCGTAATGGTGTGTCCGAACGTCGTAATCGTACTTTACTAGATATGGTACGATCTATGATGTCTCTTACTGATTTACCGCTATCGTTTTGGGGATATGCTCTAGAGACAGCTGCATTCACGTTAAATAGGGCACCATCAAAATCCATTGAGACGACGCCTTATGAACTGTGGTTTGGCAAGAAACCAAAGTTGTCATTTCTGAAAATTTGGGGCTGCGATGCTTATGTGAAAAAGCTTCAACCTGATAAGCTCGAACCCAAATCGAAGAAATGTGTCTTCATAGGATATCCAAAGGAAACTATTGGATACACCTTCTATCACAGATCCGAAGGCAAGACTTTTGTTGCTAAATTCGGAAACTTTCTGGAGAAGGAGTTTCTCTCGAAAGAAGTGAGTGGGAGGAAAGTAGAACTTGACGAGGTAACTGTACCTGCTCCCTTATTGGAAAGTAGTACATCACAGAAACCTGTTTCTGTGACATCTACACCAATTAGTGAGGAAGATAATGATAATGATCATGAAACTTCAGAACAAGATACTACTGAACCTCATAGATTAATCAGAGTAAGATCCGCGCCAGAGTGGTATGCTAATCCTGTTCTGGAAGTCATGCTACTAGATCATGATGAACCTACAAACTATGAAGAAGCGATGGTGAGCCCAGATTCCGCAAAATGGCTTGAAGCCATGAAATCTGAGATGGGATCCATGTATGAGAACAAAGTGTGGACTTTGGTTGACTTGCCCGATGATCGGCAAGCAATTGAGAATAAATAGATCTTCAAGAAGAAGACTGACACTGACGGTAATATTACTGTCTACAAAGCTCGACTTGTCGCAAAAGGTTTTCGGCAAGTTCAAGGGGTTGACTACGATGAGACCTTCTCACCCGTAGCGATGCTTAAGTCTGTCCGAATCATGTTAGCAATTGCCGCATTTTATGATTATGAAATTTGGCAGATGGATGTCAAAACTGCATTCCTGAATGGATTTCTAGAAGAAGAGTTGTATATGATGCAACCAGAAGGTTTTGTCGATCCAAAGGGAGCTAACAAAGTGTGCAAGCTCCAGCGATCCATTTATGGACTGATGCAAGCCTCTCGGAGTTGGAATAAACGCTTTGATAGTGTGATCAAAGCATTTGGTTTTATACAGACTTTTGGAGAAGCCTGTATTTACAAGAAAGTGAGTGGGAGCTCTATAGCATTTCTGATATTATATGTGGATGACATATTACTGATTGGAAATGATATAGAGTTTCTGGATAGCATAAAGGGATACCTGAATAAGAGTTTTTCAATGAAAGACCTCGGTGAAGCTGCTTACATATTAGGCATTAAGATCTATAGAGATAGATCAAGACGCTTAATTGGACTTTCACAAAGCACATACCTTGACAAAGTTTTGAAGAAGTTCAAAATGGATCAAGCAAAGAAAGGGTTCTTGCCTGTGTTACAAGGTGTGAAATTGAGTAAGACTCAATCCCCGACCAATGCAGAAGATAGAGAGAAAATGAAAGATGTTCCCTATGCTTCAGCCATAGGCTCTATCATGTATGCAATGCTGTTTACCAGACCTGATGTGTGCCTTGCTATAAGTCTAGCAGGGAGGTACCAAAGTAATCCAGGAGTGGATCACTGGACAGCGGTCAAGAACATCCTGAAATACCTGAAAAGGACTAAGGATATGTTTCTCGTTTATGGAGGTGACAAAGAGCTCATCGTAAATGGTTACGTTGATGCGAGCTTTGACACTGATCCGGACGATTCTAAATCGCAAACCGGATACGTTTTTACATTAAACGGTGGAGTTGTCAGTTGGTGCAGTTCTAAACAAAGCGTCGTGGCGGGATCTACGTGTGAAGCAGAATACATAGCTGCTTCAGAAGCAGCAAATGAAGGAGTCTGGATGAAGGAGTTCATATCCGATCTAGGTGTCATACCCAGTGCATCGGGTGAAAGGACCATGATGTCGCCTAGAGGGGGGTGAATAGGCGTTTTAAAATCTTTTACGGATTTGGCTATATCCTAATGCGGAAATAAACTAAGCGGATACTTTTCAAGCACAAATCCTAAATATACTAGGCTCACTAAGTGCACCAACAACTTAGCATAAACAAGATGAGAACAACAGGATATGAGTAAGCACAAGTAAGTCACACAAACTTACTCGGTGTATATCACGAGGTATGGAAATGAATAATACACACAACCACAAGTAAGCAATACAAGCTTACACAAATTGTATCACAATATATGGAATTTAATGATACAAGCAAACTCAAGTAAGTTACACAAACTTACTTGAGCAATATCACAATATATGGAAGTTTATAACACAAGTTAGCAATTCACACTAATCACAATGTATATCAATAGTAGCAAGTATGAATTGCGGAATATGAAGTGTAGGCCTAAATAATCTCTACAAGGAAATGGCCAACACAATATAATCAACCACCACAATATAATGAGGACAACAAGATATAGTAAATGCACGGTCAAATGACCAAAGTCAACCACAAGTAAGGAGTTAGGGTTAGGGATAACCAAAGTCACGGAGACGAGGATGTATCTCGATGTTCACTTCCTTGGAGAGAAGCTAGTCACCGTTAGAGAGGTGGATGTTACCACGAAGGCACACCAACGCCACGAAGGCTCACCCTATTCTCCTTGAGATATCACCACGAAGGCAATTCTAAACCACTAGTGGTAGACCTTGAGGCGGCCTCCAAACCTTCACAAACTTTCTGGGGGACAAATCACAAGTTGATTCCTCACCGGAGCACTCCTACCGCCTAGGAGTCTCCAACCTCCAAGAGTAACAAGATCAAGGAGGAAATGCTCAAGACTTGCTCAAATCACGAATTGCTTTGGTCACAAGAGGGAGAGGGAGAGGATCTATCTTTTGATTGGAACAACTCTCAAGAACACTCACTAATCTCTCCGGGATCTAAGATTTGGTGTAGGAGAAGTGAGAGGAAGCCACTTGTGTTCTTGGGATGATTTGGGATGAAGTGCTCAATCCTCCCCCGGAGTGGGAGAGGGATATTTATACCCCCAAAGAAAATAGAGCCGTTTCCCGCAGTTGTTGACCTGCCCGGATGATCTGGACGCATACCCGGATGATCCGGGCAATTCCCGGATGATCCGGGAAGGTCAATATACAATGTGATGAAGTAGATACCCGAATGTCCGGGGACATAGCCGGATGATCCGGGCAATTCCCGGATGATCCGGGTGGGTAGCCGGATGATCCGGCTAGCGGAATAAGCTTCTGTGATGAATTTTACGAATAACCCGGATGATCCGGGCAAAGCCCGGATGATATGGGAGAGGACCCGGATGATCCGGCCAAACCAAACTGCTGCAGCCTAGAAACTGAAACAGGCACAACTTTTACATCCGGACTCCGATTTTGATGATCTTGGGCTCGTTTTGAAGCTATGAAAAAAACCCAGGTCCTCACATAGAGAACCACCCAAGATGAACCAAAATGGAGGATGCAAAATATGCAAAGGTTTTATCATGTATTTGGGTAACCTATTTGGCTTTGGATTTTCTTTGGTATATAGGATATGAGTGGAATTGTGTAGAGAAGATGTTGACTTGAGCAAATCTATCACGAACCCCTTTGATCCCCTCTTAATAGTGCGGGATCCCTATAACTCAAGAATCATAAAAGGTCTACACTACATAGCTATCAATAATCCATTCTTGAGTGTATGTGTTCCTTCGGTGTTCATCACTCCACAACACTAACGTCGAAGGAACTAATACCTTTGACTCGAGCCTTTCACTTGAGCTTGAAGTTGAAGTTTCTTCTTGGATCAAGTTGAATGGCAAGACATTGGTGAAGTCTTCAAGTAGCTCCCCCATACACAATGTGGGAAGCTTTGCTTTGTATTTATCTTCATGTGTCCATCATGTGATCATCCACAAGCTTCAAGCATGTAATCCTTCGGGATAGTTATCTTGAACTTGCCCTTGTCAACCATGATCATCAACACTTGATGTCATCCTCTCATAGACACTTGAAATATCTCTCTCGATGCGAGCCCATGAGAATCTCCTCTCAAAAACATAGGCAACACATAGTATGGGTTAGTACACAAAGCGCAATTGACAAATTCTTACCATACCACAAGATCTCACGTGGCACATGATTTGCGCTTGTGTGTTGACCATCTTTGAATTCAATCTTCGATCTTCATCTTGGTCAACCTTAATCTTTGCTCCATGATTAATCTTGATGCACAACTACATGTATATGGCATTCATTCCGAATCCATTCAATATCCTTCTTGCATCACCCATGGAACAAACCTTCCTATATAACTTGATGTCATTGTTTCTTCATAGGAATTGTCATTCATTATCAAGTCTTAATGCATATATAGATGTTGATGGATTTCATCCACCAATTCATCCAATATTCTTCATGCATTGCAAATGGAACTTTCCTTCAAATGTATATCTCAGTGCAAACATTAGTCCATTAGGATTGTCATTTAATTACCAAAACCACACATGGGGACTACATGTACTTTCATCGGGTTCAATGAAAATCTTTTGTGACAATACTGGTGCAATTGCCTTGGCAAAGGAATCCAGATTTCACAAGAGAACCAAGCACATCAAGAGACGCTTCAGTTCCATCCGGGATCTAGTCCAGGTGGGAGACATAGAGATTTGCAAGATACATACGGATCTGAATGTAGCAGACCCGTTGACTAAGCCTCTTCCACGAGCAAAACATGATCAGCACCAAGGCTCCATGGGTGTTAGAATCATTACCGTGTAATCTAGATTATTGACTCTAGTGCAAGTGGGAGACTGAAGGAAATATGCCCTAGAGGCAATAATAAAGTTATTATTTATTTCCTTATATCATGATAAATGTTTATTATTCATGCTAGAATTGTATTAACCGGAAACATAATACATGTGTGAATACATAGACAAACAGAGTGTCACTAGTATGCCTCTACTTGACTAGCTCGTTAATCAAAGATGGTTATGTTTCCTAACCATGAACAAAGAGTTGTTATTTGATTAACGGGATCATATCATTAGGTGAATGATCTGATTGACATGACCCATTCCATTAGCTTAGCACCCGATCGTTTAGTATGTTGCTATTGCTTTCTTCATGACTTATACATGTTCCTATGACTATAAGATTATGCAACTCCCGTTTACCAGAGGAACACTTTGTGTGCTACCAAACGTCACAACGTAACCGGGTGATTATAAAGGTGCTCTACAGGTGTCTCCAAAGGTACATGTTGGGTTGGTGTATTTCGAGATTAGGATTTGTCACTCCGATTGTCGGAGAGGTATCTCTGGGCCCTCTCGGTAATGCACATCACATAAGCCTTGCAAGCATTGCAACTAATGATTTAGTTGTGAGATGATGTATTACGGGACGAGTAAAGAGACTTGCCGGTAACGAGATTGAACTAGGTATTGAGATACCGACGATCGAATCTCAGGCAAGTAACATACCGATGACAAAGGGAACAACATATGTTGTTATGCGGTCTGACCGATAAAAGATCTTTGTAGAATATGTAGGAGCCAATATGAGCATCCAGGTTCCGCTATTGGTTATTCACCAGAGACGTGTCTCGGTCATGTCTACATTGTTCTCGAACCCGTAGGGTCCGCACGCTTAAGGTTTCGATGAAAGTTATATTATGAGTTTATGCATTTTGATGTACCGAAGTTTGTTCGGAGTCCCGGATGTGATCACGGACATGACGAGGAGTCTTGAAATGGTCGAGACATAAAGATTGATATATTGGAAGCCTATATTTGGATATCAGAAGTGTTCCGGGTGAAATCGGGATTTTACCGGAGTACCGGGAGGTTATCGGAACCCCCGGGGAGGTATATGGGCCTTAGGGGCTTTAGTGGAAGAGAGGAGAGGTGGCTAGGGCTGGGCCGCGCGCCCCTCCCCCCCTAGTTCGAATAGGACAAGGAGAGGGGGGCGGCGCCCCCTCTTTCCTTCTCTCTCTCCTCTTTCCCCCTCCCGAATCCTATTCCAACTAGGAAAGGGGGGGAATTCTACTCCCGGTGGGAGTAGGACTCCTCCTGGCACGCCCTCCTCCTGGCCGGCCGCACCCCCCCTTTGATCCTTTATATACGGAGGCAGGGGGCACCCCTAGACACACAAGTTGATCCACGTGATCATATTCTTAGCCGTGTGCGGTGCCCCCTTCCACCATAGTCCTTGATAATATTGTAGCGGTGCTTAGGCGAAGCCCTGCGACGGTAGTACATCAAGATCGTCACCACGCCGTCGTGCTGGCGGAACTCTTCCCCGACACTTTGCTGGATTGGAGTCCGGGGATCGTCATCGAGCTGAACATGTGCTAGAACTCGGAGGTGTCGTAGTTTCGGTGCTTGATCGGTCAGGCCTTGAAGACGTACGACTACATCAACCGCGTTGTGCTAACGCTTCCGCTGTCGGTCTACAAGGGTACGTAGATCACACTCTCCCCTCTCGTTGCTATGCATCACCATGATCTTGCGTGTACATAGAAATTTTTTAAAAATTACTACATTCCCCAACAGTATCTCTTTCCACCTTTTGTCAACACGCCATTCATCTCACAAAGATCAGAATGTATAAGCTCTAGTGGCGCCAAGTTTCTTGCCTCTGCATTCTTATGTGACTTGCGAGGTTGCTTAGCTTGCACACATACTTGGCACTTGGAGCCTTTGACAGTAGAGATTTTCGGAATTAAATTCATATTGGCTAACCGCGTCATGCAGCCAAAGTTAATATGATAGAGTCGTGAATGCCAAATATCAGACTCATTATTGTGGCACTAATAACTTTAGTGCAAATATCTGACAAAGATAGGCGGAACAAGCCTCCGCACTCATAGCCTTTTCCAACAAATTGTCCACACTTAGAAATTACAACTTTATTGGATTCGAAAACCAACTTAAAACCATCTCGACATAAACGGGAACCGCTAACGAGATTTTTATTGATGGATGGCACATGATGAATGTTCTTCAGACGCACAGTCTTCCCCGAAGTAAACTTCAGATCGACCGTACCAACACCTCGAACGATGGCATGTGACCCGTTCCCCATCAGCACGGGTGAAGTCCCTGTTGCCTGGTAAGAAAAAAACATGGAGGCGTCAGCACAAACATGTACATTGGCACCAGTGTCAATTAACCAATCAGGGGATTGAAATACTAAAAGGATGGTAGGAAAAATACCATACCCTGATTCCTTCATATCAGTATCACCGATGACAACATTAGCGGACTTGCCGCTCTTCTCATGTTCGCGCTCCTCAAAGCGGTTAGGACACTTCGGAGCCCAGTGATTAGGATCACCGCAGACATGGCAAAGTCCCTTCCCCTTCTTATGAGAATTCTTCTTGAAGTTGGTAGAATGTGATGGCTTGTTCTTTGTATCAAACTTGCCTTTGCCCTGAGTTTTGTTCTTATTATTTTTGAACTTGTTGGGTTGGGAGTTCTTCTTATGTACCATGTGGGCACTAGAACCTCCCTCAGCAACTCGAGCACGTGTGTCCTTTGCTCTCGCCTTCTCTTCAACATCAAGAGTACCAATGAGATCCGCAACGGAAAACACCTGTCTCTTGTGTTTCAGGGAAGTAGCAAAATTATTTCACGAAGGTGGAAGCTTGGCAATGATGCCTCCGGCAACAAATTTGTCCGGCAACACACACTTGAAGTACTCAAGTTCTTTTGCGAGCGACTGTATCTCATGAGCCTGCTATACAACGGGCGCTCATCAGTCATCTTGTAGTCATAGAATTGCTCCATGACGTACAACTCGCTGCCGGCGTCCGAGGCACCAAACTTGGCCTCGAGCGCAGCCCACATGTCCTCGCCGTTGTCAAACGACATATACGAATCCACAATGGAGTCATCAAGAACACTCAGAAGAGCGCCTTTAAAGAGGGTATCGATCTTCTCAAAAGCTTCCAGCTGTGCTGGATTAAGATCGCCCTCAGGCTTGCCCCTGGTGGCATCATAGCAGGCCATGGTCTGAAACCAGTAGACTGCTCTCGTGCGCCACCTCTTATATTGCGCCTCCTTAAAGGCAAGCGGCTTCAGATGCGCAACAAAACCACTCGGAGTAAATTGTCTATAATCAGGTTTTTGGATTGTTGGAAATATGAGCAAATTACTACGAGATTTAATCCGAATAAACAGAAGATAAATCATGACCACATCAGTAGAGATTAAACTAATCATGCGAACTAGCATAGCAGATGAACATATCACATCTAGGGTACATACTAGAAGCATGAATTCTACCACGATCTCGAACAGGAAGGATAGAATCACATACGGTGCAGCAGGTGCAGCACCGCCGGCGTTGACGTTGTCGCCCATGTCGTCGAGGACGAGGTTGCCGAGGTCGGGGAAGAAGTCATCGTTCGCGAAGTCGTCGCTGCCAGCAGTCGCGCGAGTGCGCTCCCCAAAAACCTGATCGCCCCTCTCCCATACAGGATCACGAGAGGCGGGGTTCCGGAGGCCTGTTGTCCCTTCTCGCGGTGCACGCCGGAAGGAGGGATGGAGAAGACTTGCTTGGCGGCGCAATGATCTGGAACGGTGGTGAGAAACCATACGAAGCGGCGGCGGCTAGGGTAGACGTCTGCCTGACTATATAGTACGGGCCGGGTAGGTCGTGGGAGTAAACCCCACGTCCGAATCGTCACGATCCAAAAAAATCAGAAACGGTTCAGTAATTAACGCGTCCGTTAATTATTAATTAATGACTCATTGCACCTCGTGACGAGACGTGGCGTGGCGAGGCGAGTGAGGAGGAGCGCGCATGTAGGTCTCCTCTTCTCATGCTCATACAAGTGGTAGAAGAGCTCACCTTATAAAGAGGTGCAACTCTCTCTCAACTTCCGGGGGGGGGGACTAAACTTTAGGAGGTGTTTGGTTGGATGATTTCTGCCCGTCACCTAATTACAGCGTGATCTGAAAACGTTATGCGCGTTTGGTAACGCAGCGCCGTAATCGGCTCCCACCGTAAACGAGTCCCGTCACACTTGCACTCGATACCGCCCACCCCCCACCGTAATCAAGTTGCGTTACCGAACCGAGCCCCACTCTTTTTCCTCGCCTCCTCACAATCCTCTCTGCCTCGTCCAAAGTCGCCCGTCAGGCTGCCCCGATCCCTTCGCTTTATTGAAGCCGCCGGTTAGTGCCACCACTTCCCTCCTTCCAGTCGCCGGAGATGCCTCCATGGCCTGCATCTCAGTGAGGAACCCCATCGACGCCGACAAGGACAGGCTTGAGGATGACCCCTCTTATCCCTCTTCCTTGGAACCCCCCACCCCCGATCTGCTCGCCGGCCAAATCCCTTTCCATGATTTGTTTATTGCTCAAGTTAATTGTCGTCAAGATCATGTTAGCTTGTTCCTGACTTCGATTCTGTGAGATTTTTTGTTTTTTGCAATCTGATTACACAGCAGATCATGTTAGCTCTGTAACTTGATACCTTGATCATGTTAGCTCTGTAACTTGATACCTTTACATGCATGAAACAAACAGAAAAGCAAATGCTCCTATTACGCCGTGATCCCACCGCTACCTGATTCCATTACCAGTCTCGCTACCTTTGGTTGTACCAAACACATCCTTAGCCTCACTCACTCCACTCACATGTGTGCATGAATAGACCAAGAGAATTTCAAAATTTTAGTTGAGCTTTGGGCCAAAGGCCTACTAGCAAAATTCCAACACCATGTGCTTTGGGAGCAACCAGGTGACATTATGCACGTGCATCCATTGAAACTTAGTTCGGATGGACAAAATGAATCCTATTTTTTGTAGTGAAAATTACTAAATCCTTGGCAAAATTGCTCCAGCACACATCTATATTACGTATTCACCAAACATTTGATTTATGTCATTTTTCCAATAAGAATACTGCTTTTTTGAGAGAAAACAGTACAGTACTAGTATTAGGCCGCGCTTGGAATCGGTGTAAATATATACAAGTGTATTTTTCTTACGGGTGTATCTTACCGGTCAGGAGCGATTTGCAGGCGGAAACGAAAACGACGGACGGTGGCCTGTAACTTTTACAAGCGTATTCAAAGTAGAAACAACATTCCAAACAGGGCCTTAGGTATTTCTGTTCTGAGCAAAACTGTACTTCCTCCATTACTAAATATTTGTCTTTGTAGATATTCTAACAAGTGACTACATACGGAGTAAAATGAGTGAATCTACATTCTAAAATATGTCTACGTAAAATGAGTGAATCTACATTCTAAAATATGTCTACATACATTCGTGTGTGGTAGTCTATTTAAAATATTTAGAAAGACAAATATTTAGGAACGAGGAAGTACTATTTAGGTGCGAAATTACGAATTAAACTTCCGCCAGTAGTTTTTTTTCCCGAGGCAAACCAGTAGATTCCAGCAAAAAGGGAAACTACTGCCAGAAGGAACTACTGGGCCTAGCAATTTAGAGCCCAATTCTTATCAAATGACGACCAGAAATAGGCCCACGGCCTGAACCACCAGCGGGGCCCACGACTTGAACTACCAGGGCAGCGCAGGGGCGTAGCAGGTTTAGTACCACCTCGCGAACGGGAGGAGAACGCAGCCGAAGAGCCACCTATATAACAGGCGCCTTGGCCAACGTTGCAAAGCACTTACCTGGACGGGGTCAACAGCCGATCAAGAAGAGCTGTGGCCTAGATCAATGGCTCACATTGCACCTTGTTGAGTGTGTTGGCCTACCATCTCCCTACGGGGAGAGTGGACGTCATAATTTGTGCTAGAGGGGGTACGCGTTCGCGCGGCCCCTGCCAATCTTTGAAAATTAAAATTCGGTCCTTGGCAGCGATTGTTTGTGCTTCTCTGTTGCCCCTGCCGCTCTTCCAAATTTCTCGTCCTGCACTGCAGTTTACGATGGATGTTTGGCAGCTACATGGCCCATAGTACACACTTCTAAACTACCGTACAGAATAGCCTAAGCCTTAAAGTACAGACAAGCTAAAATAGAACACACGATACAGATTAGCCACTACTAGTAGAGGCCAATAAAATAAGAGACACTGTCACCGCCATGCATAGTGTAGTGGTACTAGAGGAGATGGCATGTCACGCTGGGAAGCCGTTGACTGCATGCGTAGGTGCGGAGCGTTTAGGCGATGTCGATGGAGCGGACGTTGCGCTGCTTCTGGGCTTGCTCGTCCTTGGGCACGACGACCCTGAGCACGCCGTCCTGCATGGTGCACCGGATGCCGTCCGCCTTGGCGTTCTCCGGCAGGCGGAACCGGCGCATGAAGGACCCGAAGCTGCGCTCCACGCGGTTCCACGCGTCGCCCTTGTGCTCCTCCTCCCGCGTCTTCTCCCCGCTGATCTTGAGCACGTTGCCGTCCTCCACCTCCACCTTCACGTGCTCCTTCCTCACCCCTACACGCACGGCAGGTCGGCAGCAGCATCAATGGATCAGATGGAAAGCTTTTCTGTGAGGCCACCACCTCAACCATAAGGACACGGGACACCACGTACTTACCGGGTATCTCCGCGGAGAAGATGTGCTCCTTGTCGTTCTCGTGCCAGTCAATGTTGGTGCGAGCCATGGCGGTGGCGTCGTCGCGGCTGCCGCCTTCGCCGCCTCGGCGGCCGGCGTCCAAGGGCCAGGAAGCGCCGAAGGGGTCCCAGAGGTCGGAGGAGAAGGGGTCCCAGAGGTCGGAGGAGAAGGGGTCCATCCCTCCCCGGCCACCGCCGAACCAAGGCATAAGCGACATGGCTGACACGCACGGTGGGTGTTTGGTTGGCACTATGTCCCACGAGACGGATATGCTACCAGGCTGTTTGTGGTGGCAAGAGCGCTTTCTCCTGGGCAGTTTTATAGCACTCCAAAGCGCTTGCATACATGGCCGCGTGGAGCATCGGCTTGACACGTTCGCTGTGTACGTGCCGCCCGCGTGCACAGGTGTTGCCGCAGCGACGACTCTTGTGATGCTTGCCGCTGGCCACTCCGGCCGCGGCGGCCACCAGATCCCGGTGCGCGCCGGGCGCGCCCTCTCGCCAAAGAGCCATGGGGCGCTCGCGCTCGTCCAGATCCACCGGCGGTCGACGTTGGTGCCAGTCGACGTTGGTGCGAGCCGTCGCGGCTGCCGCCTTGGCGTCCGGCGTCCAAGGGCCAGGAAGCGCCGAAGGGGTCCCAGAGGTCGGAGGAGAAGGGGTCCATCCCTCCCCGGCCACCGCTGAACCAAGGCATGAGCGACATGGCTGGCTGACACGCACGGCGATGTTTGGTTGAAACGATGTCCCACGAGACAGATATGCTACCGGGCTGTTTGTAGTGGCAAGAGCGCCTCCACCTGTGCGGTTTTATAGCACCCCAAAGCGCTTGCATGCATGGCCGCGTGGAGCATCGGCTTGACACGTTTGCTGTGTACGTGCCCGCCTGCGTGCACAGGTGTTGCCGCAGCCACGACTCGTGTGATGCTTTGGCGTGCGACGAGGCTGCCTTGGCAGTTGGCACCGCACCTACATCTGGCGTGCATGCACCACAGTGGCGCCTGGCGGGGTTGCGGGTTGCCACTTGGTGAGACGAGATACTTTCTCTCCGTGTCATGCATTTGTACGTGGTCGAGGCCTACGATGGTAAAACAGTGGACTCTCTAATCGGATCGAACGGTTTAGACGTGTTCAGCCATTCAAACGGGGCGTATAAATCCTTCAAGCGGACACATTTTTCTTGTAAATTCAAGACAAATGAAGAGCTTTATGAAAGTCCGGATAGCATACACTCAGGACTCCGACACCCTCGAATCATCTAAAATCCCACTAAAATCCTTCCCGGGCTCGCACCTTTATCCTCCTATTTTTTTTCTCTCTCTCTCTCTCTTACCTTCATCGCCGCTCCAACCACCCCCGCCACCCCGCCATACCCCTACCGGAAATCGAGAGTCCGTCACCTCCAACGGTACACTCGGGCTCCAAGCCACTTCTCCTCCTCCTCCGTTTCATACATCTCCTCTGACCACTGCGCGGGTACCATCAGCTCCTACAATACACACCATGCCCGGAAACTGTTCGGTGAAATGCCCATGCTAATTTTTTGCCCCTTTTTCTTTGAAGCAATGGATTCGAATATGACGTACATATACGAGCACTATGTTGAGTTGTCCGACGGCTCATCCGACGAGGAGGACTACACAGATGAGACGGCGATGATGTAGATGGTCCTTGCGGACGCGGAGTGTGCGGAGGAGCATGTTCTCAATTTCGAGGGATCGATTAAGGGCCATCGAGTGCTCAACCGCAACAGGGCGTGCGGCCATTTGACGCTGATGGACGACTACTTTGCCCCCTCTTCATTGATAATTTTCACCAGCGCTTTCGGATACGCAAAAAATGTCTTCGACCGTCTCTATCATGGCGTCCGGTCCTTTGATGACTACTTCATCTTGAAAAAGAACGCCATGAGAAGGATTGTGTTCTCTGTTATCATAAGTGCACGACCGCACTACGAATGCTTGCATATAGCATGGCCGCTGATTCCTGAGATGTGCACCTATGGATGTCTGAGATTATATGCGGAGATGCCATGGTCGAATTTACAACTGCCATGGTCTCAGTGTTTGGACCTCGGTACATGAGAGAGCCAACTGTGACAGGCTCTTGGCAATCTCAGAAGTAAGAGGGTGGCTTGGTTTGCTCGGATCAGTTAATTGTATGAATTGAAAATGGAAGAGATGTCCAAAAACTTACAAGTCAATATCAGGGTCATGTTAAGAAGTCCACGATCATTCTTGAAGCAATTGCATCGCATGATCTTTGGATTTGGCATGCCTGGGTCTCACAATCACATCAATGTGCTGCAACGTTCACCATTATTTGCTAGGCTGACTAATGAAAAAGCTCCTCCTAGCCACTGTATTGTCATTGTCATGAGTACAACATGAGCTACTACCTGATTGATGGTATCTATCCTCCGTGGGTTATCTTTATCAACATCATCTCTAACCCAATTGGCCGTAAAAAGTCTCGATTTGCCCAAAAACAAGAAGCAGCTAAAAAGGACATTGAGAGGGCATTTGGAGTTCTGCAACCATGTTTTGCATTTATTCATGGACCTGCTAAACAATGTGATCCGGAGACCTTGTGGGAGGTGATGACCTGTTGTGTGATAATACACAACATTGTTGCGAAAGATGAGGGCGAGGATGCTGCCGCAGGTGTTGAGTTTGAGAATATGGATGATCCTATCGAACTTTTAGACCAGAATCCGGCCACATTTGAAGAGTTCATTTAGATGCACCAACAAATTCGGCATCGACCAACTCACGAGCAAATGAAGGAACATTTGATCGAGAATCCAGGGTGGTTAAAGGGGACAACGATGTTGGAGTGTAATATTTGAACTTATTTAAATTAGAGCTACTGCTGTATTTGAACATTTGAACTATTCTAAACTATATATGCAACTATTTGAGTGTGTGCGCTTTTAATCATTTTAGGCCAGATGTATGTGGGTAGTGTTTACGGACTGATCCCTCTGTTCGCAGATGGGCGCGAGAGCAAATTTGAGGGTCAGCATTGGAGTTTCCCTAACTACATCCACATCAAGATATATTAAATTTGGCACCTTAGCGCCAGGACGTGTCCGCGGACAGTGACTAATCAATCCTACAGTCGTCGCATCCATAGCTATGTAAGCTATGTAACTTATATTCAGTACTCTAAATCCATACTATTTAAACAAACTAAAATTACTAAAATCATCAATGAAACATACATACATTGAAACATCGCAGTTCAGCTGACGGACTGAGATCTAAACTAAAATTAATAAAAAATGCATATAGAGACGAAGAGGGTTGCACATCTTCACACCACTTTCTCGCCGGCCATTTGCCCTTTCGGTCACCGAAGCGGTTGTAACTCTCCGTATAGACGTCAAAGTCAGAGCCAGAAGTCTTCAGACGAGGAGTCAATGTAGTCGGCCATCCTCCAGACGCCACGATTCTACTGCTTCGCCAACTTCGTGGCTTTCGCTGCTGCCACCACCGCTTCGCGCTCCGATTGCTCAATGCTGAGCCAGAGCGCCTGGACGTTCTTTCGACGAAGCCGACACACATCTGTCTCCGCCTTCATTAGTGAGCGGTATAGAATCGATGTTGCTTGAAGCTACGTTGGTATTTTCCAAAAGAGGAAGCGCTGATGCAGCACAATGGCGATAGGTATTTTCCTTAGATATGAAACCAAGGTTATCGAACCGGTAGGAGAATCAAGCAGCACAACGTAAACAACCCCTGCACACAAATAACAAATACTCGCAACCCACGTGTTAAAGGGGTTGTCAATCTCTTTCGGGTTACGGTGCCAAAAATTGGTGCGTGGACGGGAGAAAGTTGTAATAGATTGAGTAAATAGATCACAAATAAAATAAAGTGCAACAAAGTATTTTTGTATTTTTGGTTTTGTAGATCTGAAAATAAATGCAAGAAAAAAGTAGCTCGCAAAGGCAAATAATATGAGAAAGAGACCCGGGGGCCGTAGGTTTCACTAGTGGCTTCTCTCGAGAAAAATAGCAAACGGTGGGTGAACAAATTACTACCGGGCAATTGATAGAACTTCAAATACTCATGAAGATATCCAGGCAATGATCATTACATAGGCATCACGTCCAAGATTAATAGACCGATTTCTGCCTGCATCTACTATTATTACTCCACACACCGACCGCTATCCATCATGCATCTAGTGTATTAAGTTCATGGAGAAATGGAGTAATGCAATAAGAACGATGACATGATGTAGACAAGATCTATTTATATAGAGATAGACCCCATCGTTTTATCCTTAGTAGCAACGATACATACGTGTCGGTTCCCTTTCTGTCACTGAGATCAAGCACCGTAAGATCGAACCCACTACAAAGCACCTCTTCCCATTGAAAGATAAATAGATCAAGTTGGCCAAACAAAACCCAAATATCGAAGAAGGAATACGATGCTATAAGAGATCATGCATAAAAGAGATCAAAGAAACTCAAATACTTTCATGGATATAAAAAGAGATAGATCTGATAATAAACTCAAAGTTCATCGAATCCCAACAAACACACCGCAAAAGAGTTACATCACATGGATCTCCAAGAGACCATTGTATTGAGAATCAAGAGAGAAAGAGGAAGCCATCTAGCTACTAACTACGGAACCGAAGGTCTACAAAGAACTACTCATGCATCATCAGAGAGGCACCAATGGAGGTGGTGAACCCCATCCGAGATGGTGTCTAGATTGGATCTGGTGGTTCTGGACTCTGTGGCAGCTGGATGAATATTTCATCGACTCCCCTAGGGTTTCTGGAATATTGGGGGTATTTATAGAGCAAAGAGGCGGTCCTGTCCCCCGGACTGCCTCTTTGCTCTATAAATACCCCCAATTTTCCAGAAACCTCCTGGTGCGCCCTGGTGGGTTGTGCTCTCCTCGAAGCACCCCCAGGCGCAGCCAGGGCCCATTACATTCCTTCTGGTCCATAAAAAATCTCCGTAAAGTTTCATGGCATTTGGACTCCGTTTGATATTCATTTTCTGCGATGTAAAAAACATGGAAAAAACAACAACTGGCACTTGGCACCATGTCAATAGGCTAGTACCAAAAATGATATAAAATGACTATAAAATGATTATAAAACATCCAAGATTGATAATATAACAGCATGGAACAATAAAAAAAATTATAGATACGTTGGAGACGTATCAGCATCCCCAAGCTTAACTCCTACTCGTCCTCGAGTAGGGAAGTGATAAAAACATAATTTTTGATGTGGAATGCTGCCTAACATGTCATATCATATTCTTTTCTTTATAGCATGGACATTTGGACTTTTATATTGTTCAAAGCAATAGTCTAGTTTTGACATGATAATTTAAATACTCAAGCATATCAACAAGCAACCATGTCTTTCAAAATATCAACGCTAAAATAAGTTATCCCTAGCCCATGATGCTCAACCATTGATCCATTCATGAAACACACTCACATATTAGCTACACTCAATACTCAAGTACGATCATATTGCCTCCTAGTTGGTGCTTTTATAAGAGAAGATGGAGACTCAAATTCAAAATAAAAATTGCATAAAGTAAAAGAAAGGCCCTTCATAGAGGGAAGTAGGGACTTGTAGAGGTGCCAGAGCATAGAGCGAAAAACTTGGAGATAAAAACATTTTGGGAGGTGTATCCATCCCACCAACGAAAACGACTTAGAGTTCCCAATACTTTCCATGCTTAGATATATCATAGGCGGCCCCCAAACAGAAAATAAAGTTTATTCTTTTTTCCACCATACTGTCACTTTCCATGGCTAACCGTATCCACGGGTGCCCTCCATACCAACACTTTCCAAGGAATTTATTATTTGACAACATAAAGTAAATTCATTTTTTTTCATTTCGGGACTGGGCATCCCTAATACCTTTGCCTTACTCTCGTGCAATGACAAGTGAATAAACACTCATATTGAGAATAACACATCTAGCATGGAAAATATTAGCCACCCCTCACCGCTCCGCGAGTGAAATGAACACACAAAAGAGAAATTTATTTTGAAAATTAGAGATGGCACATACAAATTTGCTTAGAACGACAATAGAATACCACATATAGGTAGATATAGTGGACTCATGTGGCAAAACTGGGTTAAAGGTTTTTGGATGCACAAGTAGAGATCATACTTAGTGCAAAATAAGGCTAGCAAAAGATTGAGAAGCGACCAACCAAGAAACGAAAAATCTCATAAGCGAGTATTAAGCATAACTAACACCAAATAATGCACCACAAGTAGGATATAATTTCATTGCATAACTATTGACTTTCATGCTTGCATAGGGAATCACAAACCTTAACACCAATATTCTTACTAAAGCATAATTACTCATCAAGATAACTCACATATCACATCATCATATCTCAAAACTATTACTAAGAATCAAGTTTATTTTGTCCAATGATCTTCATGAAAGTTTTTATTATATCCTTATTGGATATCTATCACTTTGGACTAATTTTCATATGTTGCTTTTCATAAGCTCAAACAAATATAAGTGAAGATCATGAGCATAATTTTTCTTTCTCTCAAATTAATTTAAGTGAAGCAAGAGAGAATCTCTTGAAAATTTTACTAACTCTCAAATAAATCTAAGTGAAGCAAGAGAGCATTTATTCAAAAATACTAAGAACACCATGCTCAAAAAGATATAAGTGAAGCACTAGAGCAAGTCCATAGCTCATAAAAGATTTAAGTGAAGCAAAGAGAGCAATTCTAACAGGTCATGACATAATTTTGGCTCTCTCAAATAGGTGTGTCTAACAAGGGATCAAGACTTAAAACACAAAGTAAAACAAGCAAAGACTCGTATCATACAAGACACTCCAAGCAAAACACATAGTATGTGATGAATAAAAATATAGCTTTGAGTAAAATACCGATGATCGTTAGAAGAAAGAGGGGATGCCACTCGGGGGCATCCCAAAGCTTAGTTGGTTGCTCATTTTTGGATAATAGCTTGGGATGCCGAGGCATCCCCAAGCTTAGGCTCTTCTACTCCTTATTCCTTCATCCATCGTAAGATAACCCAAAACTTGAAAACTTCAATCACACAAAACTAAACAAAACCTTCGTGAGATCCATTAGTATAAGATAATAAATCACTACTATAAGTGTTGTATCAAACCAATTCATATTTTGTTCTTGCATTATATCTATTGTATTCCAATTTTTATATGGCAAAAACTCATCAAAGAAAACCATAGAGCCATCAAAATAAGCACACAACACAAAGAAAACAGAATATGTCAAAACAGAACAGTCTGTAGCAATCTGACTATTTCGAATACTTCTGTAACTCCAAAAATTCTAAAAAATTAGGATGACCTGAGAAATTTTTATATTGATCTACTTCAAGTGTAATGGGTATTTTATCGCTCTTTGGTAAAAAAATGATAATTATTTTCGCGAGCGCAAAAGTTTCTGTTTTTTTTCCAGCAAGATCAAACAACTATCACCCAAGAAGATCCTAAAGGCTTTACTTGGCATAAACACTAATTAAAACATAAAAAACACAATCATAACAGTAGCATAACTGTGCTGACACTCAAAAACAGGAAGCAAAAAGAAAAAATAAATTTTATTCATTGGGTTGCCTCCCGACAAGCGCCATAGTTTTACGCCCTTAGCTAGGCATAAAGCAAGGATCTAAATTTTGTCATCTTTGGTTCGAGATCCATAAGATGCCCTCATGATTGATTCATATGTTTAGTAAAAGATTTATTTTGTTCATAAGCATGGGGTGAATTTATCATGGATTGCAACAAAGAAATACAATCAATCGAAGAGCAACTATCATAATTAAAGTCTTTGTAATCCGAAAGAGTGGGCACATCACTAGCTAAAGTTTTGACCTCTTCAAACCCACTTTTATCAATTTTCTCAACAAGATTTTCACCCTTCGAATCATTGGGACGCCTTCTAGCTAAAGTTGACTCTTCTCCAGTCCCTTTTTCATCAATACTAACTTTACTAAACAAGGAACCAATAGAAGAAACACCAATCATTTTAAGATCTTCATCACTTTTGCGAAAGAAATCACTAGAAAACGCTTTTTCTAAAAAAAATCTCTTTTTGCTCTAAGCATAGCAGCTATTTTCTTACTTTCATCCATAGAAACATAAAGAGCTTTAATTGATTCATCAACTTTAGGCACAGAAATTTTCATCTTGAGATTTTCCACATCATGAGCAATTCTATCAACACTTCTAGACAAATTATCAATCTTACTCAACTTTTCTTCTATGGAAGTGTTGAAAACTTTTTGCGTATTGATATCTTTTTATATTATTATCAAGATGAGAGGTATTCCTATTATTATTATTAGACTGATTTCCATAGGAATTACCATAATTATTAGAGGAGTTACTAGGAAAGACCTAGGATTAAAATTACCTCTATAAGCATTGTTATTGAAATTATTTTGAGCGATAAAATTCACATCTATGACATCACCATTTTGCTAAATCGAAGTAGACAAAGGCATATCATTAAAATCAATAGGAGCACTTCTACTAGCAACCAATTTCACAAGAGCATCAACTTTTTCACTCAAAGAAGAAATTTCTTCAACCGAATTAACTTTTTTACTAGTAGGAGCTCTTTCGGTATGCCATTGTGAATAATTTGCCATAATATTATCAAGAAATTTAGTGGATCCACCCAAAGTAATTTTCATAAAAGTACCACCCACGGCGGAATCTAAAAGATTATGAGAAACAAAATTCAACCCCGCATAAAATTTTTGTATGATCATCCAAAGATTTAACCCATGAGTTGGGCAATTCCTTAGCATCCTTTTCATCCTTTCCCAAGATTGTGCAACATGCTCATGTTCAAGTTGCATGAAATTCATGATATGGGTTCTAAGGGAAATAATTTTTGCAGGCAGAAAATACTTAGTGATAAAAGCATCTTTGCACTTATTCCAAGAATCGATACTATTGCGAGGCAAAGAAGAGAACCAATTTTTTCCAGAATCACGCAAGGAAAACGGAAATAATTTCATCTTCACCACATCATTGTCCACATCTTTTTTCTTTTGCATATCGCATAATTCTACGAAGGTATTAAGATGGGACGCGGCTGATACGTCTCCAACGTATCTATAATTTTTGATTGCTCCATGCTATATTATCTGCTGTTTTGGACATTATTGTGCTTTATTATCTACTTTTATATTATTTTTGGGACTAACCTATTAACCGGAGGCCCAGCTCAGAATTGCTGTGTTTTGCCTGTTTTAGGGTTTCGAAGAAAAGGAATATCAAACGGAGTCCAAACGGAATGAAACCTTCGGGAACGTGATTTTCTCACCGAATACAACTCAGGAGACTTGGACCCTACGTCAAGCCAGCTAACAGGAGCCCACAAGGTAGGGGGCGCGCCTACCCCCCCAAGCGCGCCCTCCACCCTCGTGGGGTCCCTGTTGCTCCACCGACGTACTTCTTCCTCCTATATATACCTACGTACCCCCAAACGATCAGAACCGGAGCCAAAACCCTAATTCCACCACCGTAACTTTCTGTATCCACAAGATCCCATCTTGGGGCCTGTTCCGGAGCTCCGCCGGAGGGGGCATCGATCACGGAGGGCTTCTACATCAACACCATAGCCTCTCCGATGAAGTGTGAGTAGTTTACTTCAGACCTACGAGTCCATAGTTAGTAGCTAGATGGCTTCTTCTCTCTTTTTGGATCTCAATACAATGTTCTCCCCCTCTCTTGTGGAGATCTATATGATGTAATCTTATTTTTGTGGTGTGTTTGTTGAGACCGGTGAATTGTGGGTTTATGATCAAGTCTATCTATGAATAATATTTGAATCTTCTTTGAATTCTTTTATGTATGATTGGTTATCTTTGCAAGTCTCTTCGAATTATCAGTTTGGTTTGGCCTACTAGATTGATCTTTCTTGCAATGGGAGAAGTGCTTAGCTTTGGGTTCAATCTTGCGGTGTCCTTTCTCGGTGACAATAAGGGCAGCAAGGCACATATTGTATTGTTGCCATCGAGGATAACAAGATGGGGTTTTCATCATATTGCATGAGTCTATCCCTCTACATCATGTCATCTTGCTTAAGGCGTTACTCTGTTTTTAATCTAATACTCTAGATGCATGCTGGATAGCGGTTGATGAGTGGAGTAATAGTAGTAGATGCAGGCAGGAGTCGGTCTACTTGTCTCGTACATGATGCCTATATACATGATCATACCTAGATATTCTCATAACTATGCTCAATTCTGTCAATTGCTCAACAGTAATTTGTTCACCCACTGTAGAATACTTATGCTCTCGCGAGAAGCCACTAGTGAAACCTATGGCGCCCGAGTCTATCTTTATCATATCAATATCCTACTACTTAGTTATTTACTTTGCTAATTTACTTTGCTTTTTTTTTTACTTTGCATCTTTATCATAAAAATACCAAAAATATTATCTTATCATATCTATCAGATCTCACTCTCGTAAGTGGCCCTATAGGGATTGACAACCCCTATTTTGGTTGCGAGGATTTATTTGTTTTGTGTAGGTACGAGGGACTCGCCCGTAGCCTCCTACTGGATTGATACCTTGGTTCTCAAAAACTGAGGGAAATACTTACGCTACTTTGCTGCATCATCCCTTCCTCTTCGGGGAAGACCAACGCAGTGCTAAAAGAGGTAGCAAGAAGGATTTCTGGCGCCGTTGCCGGGGAGGTCTATGGAAAAGTCAACATACCAAGTACCCATCACATACCCTTATCTCCTGCATTACATTATTTGCCATTTGCCTCTCGTTTCCTCTCCCCCCAATTCACCCTTGCCGTTTTATTCGCCCTCTCTCTCTCTCTATCCTCCCTCTCTTTCTCTATTTGCCCTTTTTGTCCGCTTGCTTTTTGTTTGCTTGTGTGTTAGTTTGCTTGTTTGTCGCGATGGCTCAAGATAATACTAAATTGTGTGACTTCACCAATACCAACAACAATTATTTTATTAGCACTCTGATTGCTCCTCTTACCGATGCTGAATCTTGTGAAATTAATACTGCTTTACTAAATCTTGTCATGAAAGATCCGTTCTCTGGCCTTCCTAGTGAAGATGCCGCTACCCATCTTAATAGCTTCGTTGATTTGTGTGACATGCAAAAGAAGAAAGATGTGGATAATGATATTGTTAAATTGAAGCTATTTCCTTTTTCGCTTAGAGATCGTGCTAAAGCTTGGTTTTCGTCTTTGCCTAAAAATAGTATTGATTCATGGAACAAGTGCAAAGATGCTTTTATCTCTAAAATCATCTCTCTTAGAAACGATATTATGAACTTTAAGCAACTTGATCATGAACATGTTGCACAAGCTTGGGAGAGAATGAAATTAATGATACGTAATTGCCCTACTCATGGTTTAAACTTGTGGATGATTATACACAATTTTTATGCCGGATTGAATTTTGCTTCTAGAAATCTTTTAGATTCGGCCGCGGGAGGCACTTTTATGGAAATCACCTTAGGAGAAGCTACTATACTCCTAGATAATATTATGGTTAATTATTCTCAATGGCATACTGAAAGATCTACTAATAAAAAGGTGCATGCGATAGAAGAAATTAATGTTTTGAGTGGATAGATGGATGAACTTATGAAATTATTTGCTAATAAGAGTGTTTCTTCTGATCCTAATGATATGACCTTGTCTACTTTGATTGCGAATAATAATGAATCTATGGATGTGAATTTTGTTGGTAGGAACAATTTTGGTAATAATGCGTATAGAGGAAATTTCAATCCTAGGCCTTATCCTAGTAATCCCTCTAATAATTATGGTAATTCCTACAACAATTATTATGGAAATTATAATAAGATGCCCTCTGATTTTGATTCTAATATTAAATAATTTATTACTTCGCAAAAGAATTTTAATGCTATGATTGAAGAAAAATTGCTTAAGATTGATGATTTGGCTAGGAACGTTGATAGAATTGCTCTTGATGTTGATTCTTTGAAACTTAGATCTATTCCTCCTAAGCATGATATCAATGAGTCTCTCAAAGCCATGAGAATTTCCATTGACGAGTGCAAAGAAAGAACCGCTAGGATGCGTGCTAAGAAAGATGCCTTTATAAAAGCGTGTTCTTCTAGTTCCTATGAAAATAATGATGAAGATCTAAAAGTTATTGATGTGTCCCTTATTAAATCTTTGTTTTGCAATATAAATCTTGATAATGATGGGACTGAACATGATCCACCTTTACCTAGAAGGCGTTCCAAGAATTCTGAATCTTTTGGCCTTGATGCTAAATTTGATAAAAGTAGGATTGAAGATATTAAAACCCTAGATGTTGCTAAACCCACTATTATGGATTTCAAGGAATTTAACTATGAGAATTGCTCTTTGATTGATTGTATTTCCTTGTTGCAATCTGTGCTAAATTCTCCTGATGCTTATAGTCAAAATAAAACGTTTACTAAACATATCGTTGATGCCTTGATGCAATCTTATGAAGAAAAACTTGAATTAGAAGTTTCTATCCCTAGAAAACTTTATGATGAGTGGGAACCAACTATTAAAATTAAAATTAAAGATCATGAATGCTATGTTTATGTGATTTGGGTGCTAGTGTTTCCACGATTCCAAAGACTTTGTGTGATATGTTAGGTTTCCGTGATTTTGATGATTGCTCTCTAAACTTGCACCTTGCGGATTCCACTATTAAGAAACCTATGGGAAGAATTAATAATGTTCTTATTGTTGAAAATAGGAATTATGTGCCCATAGATTTTATTGTTCTTGACATAGATTGCAATCCTTCATGTCCTATTATTCTTGGTAGACCTTTCCTTAGAACGATTGGTGCAATTATTGATATGAAGGAAGGAAATATTAGATTCCAAATTCCGTTAAGGAAAGGCATGGAACACTTTCCTAGAAAGAAAATTAAATTACATTATGAATCTATCATGAGAGCCACTTATGGATTGCCTACCAAAGATGGCAATACCTAGATCTATTCGTGCTTGTTATGCCTAGCTAGGGGCGTTAAACAATAGCGCTTGTTGGGAGGCAACCCAATTTTATTTTTATTCCTTGATTTTTTCCCCTGCTTACTAATAAATAAATTATTTAGCCTCTGTTTTTGTTGTGTTTAATTAGTGTTTGTGCCAAGTAGAACCGTTGGGAAGACTTGGGGAAAGTCTTGTTGAACTTGCTGTAAAAAAACAGAAACTTTAGCGCTCACGAGAACTGCTGCCATTTTTACTTGGAGAGTGATATTTAGTTAATTCTTTTTGCATATGATTAATAGATAAATTCCCCACGTCCAGAAATTTATTTTAGAATTTTTGCTGTTCCACATCTTGCGCTAGCTACAGATTACTACAGGCTGTTCTGTTTTTGACAGATTCTGTTTTGCGTGTGTTGTTTGCTTATTTTGATGAATCTATGGCTAGTAAAATAGTTTATGAACCATAGAGAAGTTGGAATACAGTAGGTATAACACCAATATAAATAAAGAATGAGTTCAGTACAGTACCTTGAAGTGGTCTTTTGTTTTCTTTCGCTAACGGAGCTCACGAGTTTTCTACTTTAAGTTTTGTGTTGTGAAGTTTTCAAGTTTTGGGTAAAGATTTGATGGATTATGGAACAAGGAGTGGCAAGAGCCTAATCTTGGGGATGCCCATGGCACCCCCAAGATAATCTAAGGACATCTAAAATCCAAAGCTTGGGGATGCCCCGAAAGGCATCCCCTCTTTCGTCTACTTCTATCGGTAACTTTACTTGGAGCTATATTTTTATTTACCACATGATATGTGTTTTACTTGGAGCGTCTTGTATGATTTGAGTATTTATTTGTTAGTTTACCACAATAATCCTTGCTGTACACACCTTTTGAGAGATCCATACATGATTTGGAATTTGTTAGAATACTCTATGTGCTTCGCTTATATCTTTTGAGTTATATAATTTTGCTCTAGTGCTTCACTTATATCTTTTAGAGCACGGTGGTGGATTTGTTTTATAGAAACTATTGATCTCTCATGATTCACTTAGATTATTTTGAGAGTCTTAATAGCATGGTAATTTGCTTAGAATCATAATAGGCTTGGTATGCAAGATTAATAATAAAACTTTCTTATGAGTGTGTTGAATACTAAGAGAAGTTTGATGCTTGATGATTGTTTTGAGACATGGAGGTAATAATATCAAAGTCGTGCTAGTTGAGTAGTTGTGAAATTGAGAAATACTTGTGTTGAAGTTTGCAAGTCCCGTAGCATGCACGTATGGTAAACGTTATGCAACAAATTTGAAACATGAGGTGTTATTTGATTGTCTTCCTTATGAGTGGCGATCGGGGACGAGCGATGGTCTTTTCCTACCAATCTATCCCCCTAGGAGCATGCACGTAGTACCGAGGTTTTTGATGACTTGTAGATTTTTTGCAATAAGTATGTGAGTTCTTTATGACTAATGTTGAGTCCATGGATTATACACACTCTCACCCTTCCATCCTTGCTAGCCTCTTCGGTACTGTGCATTGCCCTTTCTCACATTGGGAGTTGGCGCAAACTTCGCCGGTGCATCCAAACCCCGTGATATGATATGCTCTTTCACACATAAACCTCCTTATATCTTCCTCAAAACAGCCACCATACCTACCTATTATGGCATTTCCATAGCCATTCCGAGATATATTGCCATGCATCTTTCCATCATTTCGTTCATCATGACACATTCATCATTGTCATATTGCTTAGCATGATCATGTAGTTGACATAGTAATTGTGGCGAAGCCACCGCTCATAATTCTTTCATACATGTCACTCTTTGTTCATTGCATATCCCGGTACACCGCCGGAGGCATTCATATAGAGTCATCTTTTGTTCTAGTATCGAGTTGTAATCATTGAGTTGTAAATAAATAGAAGTGTGATGATCATCATTTTCTAGAGCATTGTCCCAAGTGAGGAATATAAAAAAAGAGGAAAGGCCATAAAAAAAAGAGAAGGCCCCCCCAAAAAGGGAGAAAGGCCATAAAAAAGGCCCAAAAAAATGAGAGAAAAAGAGAGAAGGGACAATGTTACTATCCTTTGCCACACTTGTGCTTCAAAGTATGATACGTCTCCGTCGTATCTACTTTTCCAAACACTTTTGCCCTTGTTTTGGACTCTAACTTGTATGATTTGAATGGAACTAACCCAGACTGACGCTGTTTTCAGCAGAATTGCCATGGTGTTGTTTTATGTGCAGAAAACAAATATTCTCGGAATGACCTGAAACTCCACGGAACATCATAGAAAAAATAATAAAAAATCCTCGCCAAAGATGAAGACTAGGGGGCCCACACCCTATCCACAAGGGTGGGGGGCATCCCCCCTAGGGTGCGCCCCTACCTCGTAGGCCCCCTGGATGCCCTCCGACGCCAACTCCAACTCTATATATTTGCTTTCGGAGAGAAAAAAATCAGGGAGAAGAAATCATCGCATTTTACGATACGGAGCCGCCGCCAAGCCCTAAAACCTCTCGGGAGGGCTAATCTGGAGTCCGTTCGGGGCTCCGGAGAGGGGGATTCGTCGCTGTCGTCATCATCAACCATCCTCCATCACCAATTTCATGATGCTCACCGCCGTGCGTGAGTAATTCCATTGTAGGCTTGCTGGACGGTGATGGGTTGGATGAGATTTATCATGTAATCGAGTTAGTTTTGTTAGGGTTTGATCCCTAGTATCCATTATGTTCTGAGATTGATTTTGCTATGACTTTGCTATGCTTAATGCTTGTCACTAGGGCCCGAGTGCCATGATTTCAGATCTGAACCTATTATGTTTTCATGAATATATGTGAGTTCTTGATCCTATCTTGCAAGTCTATAGTCACCTACTATGTGTTATGATCCGGCAACCCCGAAGTGACAATAATCGGGACCACTCCCGGTGATGACCATAGTTTGAGGAGTTCATGTATTCACTATGTGCTAATGCTTTGTTCCGGTTCTCTATTAAAAGGAGGCCTTAATATCCCTTAGTTTCCAATAGGACCCCGCTGCCACGGGAGGGTAGGACAAAAGATGTCATGCAAGTTCTTTTCCATAAGCACGTATGACTATATACGGAATACATGCCTACATTACATTGATGAATTGGAGCTAGTTCTGTGTCACCCTATGTTATGACTGTTACATGATGAACCGCATCCGGCATAATTATCCATCACTGATCCGGTGCCTACGAGTTTTCCATATACTGGTTTACGCTTATTTACTTTCCCGCTGCTACTGTTACAATCACTACAAAATACCAAAAACATTACTTTTGCTGTCTTTACTTTTGTTGCTGCTACCACCACTATCATATTACTTTGCTACTAAACACTTTGCTGTAGATACTAAGTTTCTAGGTGTGGTTGAATTGACAACTCAGCTGCTAATATTTGAGAATATTCTTTGGCTCCCCTTGTGTCGAATCAATAAATTTGGGTTGAATACTCTACCCTCGAAAGTTGTTGCGATCCCCTATACTTGTGGGTTATCAAGACCAATTTCTGGTGCCGTTGCCGGGGAGCATAGCTCTATTCTTTGAGTCACTTGGGATTTATATCTGCTGGACACTATGAAGAACTTGAGAGATCCAAAAACCAAGATTTATCCCTCAACTATGAGGGGAGGTAAGGAATTGCCATCTAGCTCTGCACTTGATTCACCTTCTGTTATGAGTAAGTTTGCGACACCTACACCTGCTTCTGCTATTCGTTCTGATATGTCGCATGTTATTGATGATGCCACTTCTGCTATGCATGATACTTATGATGAAACTGCATCTATGCCTGATACTACTGCGCCCCTTGGTGAATTTCTTGATGAACAAATTGCTAGGGCTAGAGAAAAAGAAATTATTGAATTTGAATACGATGATGATAGTGATGATGAAAATATGCCTGTTATTCCTGAGGGCTATCTTTTTGATATGGAATCTTCTGCCGCTATTTTAGCTTGCAAATTTAGATATGTGCTCAAGAGGTTATTAGTTAAATGGAACAAAGAATCACTTAGAGATAAAATGAAACCTGACCCTGCTTTTGCTACTTGACCTATATGTGTTCCTGATAAGGATTATGAATTCTCTGTTGATCCTGATATAATTACTTTGGTGGAATTTGATCCATTTTATGGCTATGAATCTGAAATTGTTGTGGCACATCTTGCTAAGTTAAATGATATAGCTACCTTGTTCACTAATGATGAGAGATCGCGTTACTTTTATATACTCAAAATATTTCCGATCTCATTAAAGGATGATGCTAAGATATGGTTTAATTCTCTTGATCCTGGTTGGGTGCGTAGTCCCCAGGATATGATTTATTACTTCTCTGCTAAATATTTCCCTGCTCATAAGAAACAAGCTGCTTTGAGGGAAATATACAACTTCGTGCAAATTAAAGAAGAGAGTCTCCCACAAGCTTGGGGGAGGCTTCTCAAGTTACTTAATGCTTTGCCTGATCATCCTCTTAAGAAACCCGAAATACTTGATATCTTGTATAATGGACTAATCGATGCTTCCAGAGATTACCTGGATAGTTGTGCTGGTTCTCTTTTCAGGGAAAGAACACGGGATGAAGCTAAAATTCTATTGAATAATATGTTGACAAATGAAAATAATTGGACACCTCCTAAGCCAACTCCTGCTCCAATTACTGAGCCTATTCCTAAACCAACTCCGAAGAAGAGAGGTATTCTATTCCTCAGTCCCGAAGATATGCAAGAGGCAAAGAAATCTATGAAAGAAAAAGGTATTAAAGCTGAAGACATTAAGAATTTACCTCCTATTGAAGAAATACATGGTCTTAATATACTGCCTGTTGAAGAAACATTTGATCTTAATTCTTTATTTACTGAAGAACCTCCTGATCCCGATATCCCGACACAGGTAGTAAAGGTAAATTCTCTCTATAGATACGATAAAGCTGAAGTCCCTCCTACTAAAATTGCTAGTCAGTGCTTGGATGAGTTTGATAACTTTATGTTTAAGCAAGACGACTTCAATGCTTATTTTGGTAGACAATTAAAAGAAAATGCTTATATGATTAGACGCTTGGGTGATTATATGGCTAATATTAAAGGTGAACTTAAACTTGTTAGCAAACATGCTTCTATGGTTACCACTCAAGTAGAACAAGTACTTAAGGCTCAAAAAGAAGTGCTTGATGAAATGAATAGTAAGAAAAATGATTATGCTGTTAGAGTGGCTACTAGAACTGGTAAAATGACTCAGGAACCTTTTTATCCTGAAGGCCACCCTAAGAGAATCGAGCAAGATTCTCAAAGAAATAATATTGATGTTCCTAGTTCTTCTAAAAAGAAGAAAAAGAAAAATGATAGAACTGTGCAAACTTCTAGTGAACCTATTGCTGAACCACCTGATAATCCAAATGATATATATGTCTGATGCTGAAACACAATCTGGTAATGAACATGAACCTAGTGAAAATATTAATGATGATGTTCATGATGATGCTCAACCTAGTAATGACAATGATGTAGAAATTGAACCTGCTGGTGATCTTGATAAGCCACAATCAAAGAATCAACGTTATGATAAAAGAGACTTTGTTGCTAGGAAACATGGTAAAGAAAGGGAACCTTGGGTTCAGAAACCCATGCCTTTTCCTCCAAAACCATCCAAGAAAAAGGATGATGAAGATTTTGAGCGCTTTGCTGAAATGATTAGGCCTATCTTTTTGCGTATGCGATTAACTGATGTGCTCAAAACAAATCCTTATGCTAAATAGATGAAGGATATCATTACTAATAAAAGAAAGATACCGAAAGCTGAGATTTCCACCATGCTTGCTAATTATACTTTTAAGGGTGGAATACCAAAGAAACTTGGAGACCCCGGAGTACCTACTATACCTTGCTCCATTAAAAGAAATTATATTAAAACTGCTTTATGTGATCTTGGAGCCGGTGTTAGTGTCATGCCTCTCTCTTTATATCGCAGACTTGACTTGAATAAGCTGACACCTACTGAAATATCTTTGCAAATGGCTGATAAATCAACTGCTATACCTGTCGGTATTTGTGAGGATGTACCTGTTGTGGTTGCAAACGTTACTATTTTAATGGACTTTGTTATACTTGATATTCCCGAGGATGATAGTATGTCTATTATTCTTGGAAGACCTTTTCTTAATACTGCAGGGGTTGTTATTGATTGCAACAAAGGCAATGTCACTTTTCATGTTAATGGTAATGAGCATACGGTACACTTTCCGAGGAAACAACCTCAAGTTCATAGTATCAACTCCATTGGAAAAATTCCATCGATTATAATTGGAGGTTTTGAATTCCCTCTTCCTACTGTCAAAAAGAAATATGATATACTTATTATAGGGGATGTGCATATCCCCGTTGAGGTAACTTAGTGTTATTCGAAATTTCTCCGGTTTCATGATTATCGGAATGAGTTTGTTAACAAGACTTGATCAACCTTGTTAGTGGATTCTTTTTGATGAGCATGAGATGGATGAAACTAGAAGCACAAACTTCTGTACCCTCTCTATACTTTCTGTTAATTAGTAGAAATAAAGTAAAAATAGTATTTTTCTGTCTGTTTCCTGACTTATTCGTGCAATATAAAAATATCCCGAAAATAAAAGTCATCAGAATGCCATGCCAATTTAATATGATTTTTCGGGAATATTTGAGGATTTACTGTGCAAAAATTACCGCGAGAGGAGCTGCCACCTGGCCACAAGGGTGGTGGGCGCGCCCCCCCCTCTAGGGCGCGCCCCTGCCTCGTGGGCCCACGGTGGCCCTCCTCCACTTATCCCAGCACCCATCTTCTTCCTCTGTCTCACACAAACCCGAAAAACCAACTCAAGCATGAGTTCCAGCCACTTTTGCTGTGATTTTCGATCTCCTTGCTCAAAACACCTCTCGCAAAACTGCTTGGGGAGATTGTTCCTTGGTATGTGACTCCTCCATTGGTCCAATTAGTTTTTGGTCTAGTGCTTTATTCTTTGCAAAATTGTGCTGCATAGGTGACCCTGTTCTTGATCTTGCATATCAAATTTATATGGTCAAAGGTAGTTTTGATGCATGATATAGGCCCTAGGCACTTTTAGGAGTAGTTGCTATCAATATTATTGAGTTTGGTTTACTTTTATTTTGAAGTTACTAAAAATTTCAGATTTTTTTTAGAAAATGATGAGGAGATTATTGAGGGGCTCATCGAGCCAAAGCTCGAAGGAAAAGGCACCAAAGCCTAAGTATAATTTGCCGCGCACCACGGAGATTCGGGCGTGTGAATGGCCTTCTGATGATTTCTTGAGAGCAGCCGGTATCTATGAAGATTTTCATGAATTGGCTCACAATGCAGGCCTCACCGCTTTCCTCCACGACCAATACGATCAGTATCTCTTACTCACAAATACCTTTGTGTAAAACTTTCATTTTCATTCTAGGAACTCACCACCTACAGTGGAGTTTCATTTATATGATGAGCATAAGGAGATGTCACTTTATGATTTTTGTCGGATTTGTTTAGTCCCTTTTGAGGGCAAGACGGAAGAACCACATCATGATGATGTGGTTGGGTTTATTGATACTATCACTGTAGGAGAAACTAGGAAGGTTTCCGATGCACGAATCACTAGCATACATTTTCCTGTTTTACGTTACTTTGCATTATTTGCTAGTCGTTGTTTAATTGGACGCGAAAACTGTGGAAACCTTAGTATCCCTGATATAATTATTCCGCTCCATGGTTTATACAGTGATAACACTTTTAGTATGGGCGGTATTATTGCTAGACGGTTAAGTATGAACCGTACCAAAGGCCCCATCTTTGGAGGCATCTATGCTACACGCCTAGCCGTACATTTTAACATACCTATTAGGCATGCTGAGAAAGAAGAAAAGGTGCTGCCCCGTGTTTATCTAGATCATAAAAGTATGGTGGCACATGATTTTATTGTTAAGAATAGGGCAGGAGAGCTTAAATATCAATTGTTCTTTAACAAACATCATCCTGGGACAATTATCCTGCCTGCTCCTTCTTTGTTTGATTTGACTGTAGGCACGTACCTTTTTCTGTTGACGGCTATTCACGCCTACCGGAACCCTGCACCAGCCGAGGAGCCAGAACCGGAACCACAATTTGATCCTTCATGGCAGTCTAACTATCAGTGGGATCCGGAGATGATTGCCATCCAGTGGCAATCGGAGCCTTCTTCTTCCTCATCGCAGTACGACCCCAACAACTATTATTATGGATATCAGTCAGGCCAGCCGTGGCAATAGACCAACTTACGCCAAAAGCCTAAGCTTGGGGGAGTACATATTTCTCACCGACATTACGTTTACATTCACACACACTCATTTCTATATGTCGGTGCTCATACTTTTTCACTGTAATATCCATGCTAGTTTATTTTCTTTTTCCTGCTTTCTTCTTGTGTGTTTGTTAAACCTTAAGAAAAACCAAAAAATTAGTAGTAGTTTATTTTTTTGATGCAGTAGTAATAATTAAAAAGAAAACCCAAAAATATTTGCCGTTCTTCTTTTGCTTGTTGGGAGCTTTCCCGTGTAAATAGTTTTATTTCTTTTCTTTTCTTTGGGGGTCAGTAGGAGAAGACCATAATTAAATTGTTGAAGCGGCTCTTATAAGTATTATTGTTGATTTAACCAAGAGCCCATATTGCCTTGTCTTCTCCTGTTTATTGAATGCTCGCAGATTCCAGCTTAGTCCAATGCACGTGCACCCTTATTATTATTCACACCGTTCGTTTGTGCAAGTGAAAGGCAATTATGATGATATATGATGGGCTGACTGAGATAAGAAAAGCTGGTATGAACTCGACCTCTTTCATTTTTGTAAATATGATGAGCCCCTCGTTCTTGATTCAGCTTATTATGAATAAACATGTTTGCAATGACAATTAGAGATCACAGTTGCTTGTGCCATGCTTGATTAGCTATGAGTTATAATGATTTACCTTGTGTGCCAACATGCTATTGCGATGATTATGATGTGGTATGATGGGGTGGTATCCTCCTTTGAATGATTTAAGTGACTTGACTTGGCACATGTTCACGCATGTAGTTGAAACAAAATCAACATAGCCTTCACGATATTTATGTTCATGGTGGATTATATCCTACTCATGCTTGCATCCAATGTTTATTAATTTTAATGCATGTACATGGCTGGTGTCGCTCTCTAGTTGGTCGCTTCCCAGTCTTTTGCTAGCCTTCACTTGTACTAAGCAGGAATACTGCTTGTGCATCCAATCCCTTAAACCCCAAAGTTATTCCAGATGAGTCCACTATACCTTCCTATATGCGGTATCTACCTGCCGTTCCAAGTAAATTTGTATGTGCCAAACTCTAAACCTTCAAATAAACATCTTGTTTTGTATGCTCGAATAGCTCATGTATCAACCAAGGCTGTCCTTATCTTCCGTGTTAGGCGGGTTATTCTCAAGAGGAGTGGACTCCGCTCCTCACTCGCGAGAAAATGGCTGGTCACCGGGATACCCAGTCCCATGCTTTATGCAAACTAAATCAAAATTAATTGCAAACAAAACTCCCCCTGGGACCTGATGTATGTTGGAGGCACTCGTTGTTTCGAGCAAGCCATGGATTGATGCTTGTTGGTGGAGGGGGAGTATAAACTTTACCATTCTGTTTGGGAACCACCTATAATGTGCTTAGCTTGGAAGATATCGCCATCTCTTAGTTGTTACGTTGACAATGAAAGTATACCGCTCAAAATACAATTTATCTCTATTTCAAAACCGAGCTCTGGCACCTCTACAAATCCCTGCTTCCCTCTGCGAAGGGCCTATCCATTTACTTTTATGTTGAGTCATCACCCTCTTATTAAAAAGCACTAGCTGGAGAGCACAGCTGTCATTTGCATTCATCACTGTTAATTTATATTGGGTATGACTATGATTGGATCTCTTTTACCATGAATTACAATGTCTAGTCAGTCCTTGATCTTTAAAGGTGCTCTGCATTTATGTTTTGCGATCTCAGAAAGGGCTAGCGAGATACCATCTTGTTATATCATATTATGATTGTTTTGAGAAAGTGTTGTCATCTGATATTTATTATTATGACTTGCTAGTTGATTATGCTATTGATATGAGCAATTATGAGACCTCGGAATTATTGCAAATGTGGTTAGTTATGATCTATGCTGAAAACTTGATTACTGGCTTGACATAGTTACAACAACAAGAGCAAACAGAGTTTGTAAAAGTTTTTCTTTCTTTCTTTCAGTTTGTCAACTGAATTGCTTGAGGACAAGCAAGGGTTTAAGCTTGGGGGAGTTGATACATCTCCGTCGTATCTACTTTTCCAAAAACTTTTGCCCTTGTTTTGGACTCTAACTTGTATGATTTGAATGGAACTAACCCGAACTGACGCTGTTTTCAGCAGAATTGCCATGGTGTTGTTTTATGTGCTGAAAACAAATATTCTCGGAATGACCTGAAACTCCACGAAACATCTTAGAAAAAATAATAAAAAATCCTCGCCAAAGATGAAGACCAGGGGGCCCACACCCTGTCCACGAGGGTGGGGGGCACGCTCCCCCTAGGGCGTGCCCCCCTACCTCGTGGGCCCCCTGGATGCCCTCCGACGCCAACTCCAACTCTATATATTTGCTTTCGGAGAGAAAAAAATCAGGGGGAAGAAATCATCACGTTTTACGATACGGAGCCGCCGCCAAGCCCTAAAACCTCTTGGGAGGGCTGATCTGGAGTCCGTTCGGGGCTCCAGAGAGGGGGATTCGTCGCCGTCGTCATCAACCATCCTCCATCACAATTTCATGATGTTCACCACCGTGCGTGAGTGATTCCATCGTAGGCTTGCTGGACGGTGATGGGTTGGATGAGATTTATCATGTAATCGAGTTAGTTTTGTTAGGGTTTGATCCCTAGTATCCATTATGTTCTAAGATTGATGTTGCTATGACTTTGCCATGCTTAATGCTTGTCACTAGGGCTCGAGTGCCATGATTTCAGATCTGAACCTATTATGTTCTCATGAATATATGTGAGTTTTTGATCCTATCTTGCAAGTCTATAGTCACCTACTATGTGTTATGATCCGGCAATCCCGAAGTGACAATAATCGGGACCACTCCCGGTGATGACCATAGTTTGAGGAGTTCATGTATTCACTATGTGCTAATGCTTTGTCCCGGTTCTCTATTAAAAGGAGGCCTTAATATCCCTTAGTTTCCAATAGGACCCTGCTGCCACGGGAGGGTAGGACAAAAGATGTCATGTAAGTTCTTTTCCATAAGCACGTATGACTATATACTGAATACATGCCTACATTACATTGATGAATTGGAGCTATTTCTGTGTCACCCTATGTTATGACTGTTACATGATGAACCGCATCTGGCATAATTATCCATCACTGATCCGGTGCCTACGAGTTTTCCATATACTGGTTCTCGCTTATTTACTTTCCTGCTGCTACTGTTACAATCACTACAAAATACCAAAAGCATTACTTTTGCTATCTTTACTTTTGTTGCTGCTACCACCACTATCATATTACTTTGCTAATAAACACTTTGCTGCAGATACTAAGTTTCCAGGTGTGGTTGAATTGACAACTCAGCTGCTAATACTTGAGAATATTCTTTGGCTCCCCTTGTGTCGAATCAATAAATTTGGGTTGAATACTCTACCCCGAAAGCTGTTGCGATCCCCTATACTTGTGGGTTATCAAAGTAGCACCATGATCTTCATAGTAGAGAGTCTCTCATGTTATCACTTTCATATACTAGTGGGAATTTTTCATTATAGAACTTGGCTTGTATATTCCAACAATGGGCCTCCTCAAGTGCCCTAGGTCTTCGTGAGCAAGCAAGTTGGATGCACACCCACTAGTTTCTTTTGTTGAGCTTTCATACATTTATAGCTCTAGTGTATCCGTTGCATGGCAATCCCTACTCCTTGCATTAACATCAATCGGTGGGCATCTCCATAGCCCATTGATTAGCCTCGTTGATGTGAGACTTTCTTATTTTTTGTCTTCTCCACATAACCACCCTCATTATATTCTATTCCACCTATAGTGCTATGTCCATGGCTCGTGCTCACATATTGCATGAAAGTTTATAGGTTTGAGATTACTAAAGTATGAAACAATTGCTTGGCTTGTCATCGGGGTTGTGCATGATGATAGCATTCTTGTGTGACGAATATGAAACATGACTAAACCATATGATTTTGTAGGGATGAACTTTCTTTGGCCATGTTATTTTGAGAAGACATAATTGCTTAGTTAGTATGCTTGAAGTATTATCATTTTTATGTCAATATGAACTTTTGTCTTGAATCTTCGGATCTGAATATTCATACCACAATTAAGAAGAATTACATTAAAATTATGCCAAGTAGCACTCCGCATCAAAAATTCTGTTTTTATCATTTACCTACTCGAGGACGAGCAGGAATTAAGCTTGGGGATGCTTGATACGTCTCCAACGTATCTATAATTTTTGATTGCTCCATGCTATATTATCTACTGTTTTGGACATTATTGGGCTTTATTATCCACTTTTATATTATTTTTGGGACTAACCTATTAACCGGAGGCCCAACCCAGTATTGCTGTTTTTTTGCCTGTTTTAGGGTTTCGAAGAAAAGGAATATCAAACGGAGTCCAAACGGAATGAAACCTTCGGGAACGTGATTTTCTCACTGAATACAACTCAGGAGACTTGGACCCTACGTCAAGCCAGCTAACAGGAGCCCACGAGGTAGGGGGCATGCCTACCCCCCAGGCGCGCCCTCCACCCTCGTGGGGCCCCTGTTGCTCCACCGACGTACTTCTTCCTCCTATATATACCCACGTACCCCCAAACGATCAGAACAGGAGCCAAAACCCTAATTCCACCCCCGTAACTTTCTGTATCCATGAGATCTCATCTTGGGGCCTGTTCCGGAGCTCCGCCGGAGGGGGCATCGATCACGGAGGGCTTCTACATCAACACCATAGCCTCTCCGATGAAGTGTGAGTAGTTTACTTCAGACCTACAGGTCCATAATTAGTAGCTAGATGGCTTCTTCTCTCTTTTTGGATCTCAATACAATGTTCTCCCCCTCTCTTGTGGAGATCTATTCGATGTAATCTTCTTTTTGCGGTGTGTTTGTTGAGATCGATGAATTGTGGGTTTATGATCAAGTCTATCTATGAATAATATTTGAATCTTCTCTGAATTCTTTTATGTATGATTGGTTATCTTTGCAAGTCTCTTCGAATTATCAGTTTGGTTTGGCCTACTAGATTGATCTTTCTTGCAATGGGAGAAGTGCTTAGCTTTGGGTTCAATCTTGCGGTGTCCTTTCCCGGTGACAGTAAGGGCAGCAAGGCACATATTGTATTGTTGCCATCGAGGATAATAAGATGGGGTTTTCATCATATTGCATGAGTCTATCACTCTGCATCATGTCATTTTGCTTAAGGCATTACTCTGTTTTTAACTTAATACTCTAGATGCATGCTGGATAGCGGTCGATGAGTGGAGTAATAGTAGTAGATGTAGGCAGGAGTCGGTCTAGTTGTCTTGGATGTGATGCCTATATACATGATCATACCTAGATATTCTCATAACTATGCTCAATTCTGTCAATTGCTCAACAGTAATTTGTTCACCCACCATGGAATACTTATGCTCTCGAGAGAAGCCACTAGTGAAACCTATGGCCCCCAGGTCTATCTTTATCATATCAATCTCCTACTACTTAGTTATTTACTTTGCTAATTTACTTTGCTAATTTACTTTGCTTTTATTTTACTTTGCATCTTTATCATAAAAATACCAAAAATATTATCTTATCATATCTATCAGATCTCACTCTCGTAAGTGGCCCTATAGGGATTGACAACCCCTATTTGCGTTGGTTGCGAGGATTTATTTGTTTTGTGCAGGTACGAGGGACTCGCGCGTAGCCTCCTACTGGATTGATACCTTGGTTCTGAAAAACTGAGGGAAATACTTACGCTACTTTGCTGCATCATCCCTTCCTCTTCGGGGAAAACCAACGCAGTTCTAAAAGAGGTAGCAGCGGCATCCTCATTAGGAGTACCAGAAAATTAATGTTTCATAACAAGATTCAACAAAGTAGTATTAATATCACAAGTCTCTGCACTAGTGGCAGGAGGAGAAAGCGGAGTTCCGATAAAATCATTGTTGTTGGTATTTGAGAAATCACATAACTTGGTCTTCTCTTGAGTCATGATGACCACACAACAAGATTGCACTCAAAAACAGATCTGACAAGAAAACTGCGAACGGATAAGAGAGGCGAATAAAACGACAAAATTTTGTGAAGTGGGGAGAGGAAAACGAGAGGCAAATGGCAAATAATGTAAATTACGAGGAGATGATATTTGTGATTAGGAACCTGGTATATGTTGAAGATCCTCTTCGGCAACGGCGCCAGAAATTCCTCTTGATGTCGCTTGAAGCTACGTCGGTATTGCCCCAAAGAGGAAGGTATGATGCAACACAGTGGCGGTAGGTATTTCCCTCAGATATGAAACCAAGGTTATCGAACCAGTAGGAGAACCAAGCAACACAACATAAATAACCCCTGCACACAAATAACAAATACTCGCAACCCGACGTGTTAAAGGGGTTGTCAATCCCTTTCGAGCAACGGTGCCAGAAATTGGTGCGTGGACAGGAGAAAGTTGTAATAGATTGAATAAATAGATCGCAAATAAAATAAAGTGCAGCAAATTATTTTTGGTTTAGTAGATCTGAAAATAAATGCAAGGAAAAAGTTGATCGCAAAGGCAAATAATATGAGATAGAGACTCGTGGGCCGTAGGTTTCACTAGTGGCTTCTCTCGAGAAAAATAGCAAACGATAGGTGAACAAATTACTGTTGGGCAATTGATAGAACTTCAAATACTCATGACGATATCCAGGCAATGATCATTACATAGGCATCACGTCCAAGATTAGTAGACCAACTTCTGCCTGCATCTACTACTATTACTCCACACACCGACCGCTATCCAGCATGAATTTGAAGGAAATATGCCCTAGAGGCAATAATAAAGTTGTTATTTATATTTCCTTATGTCATGATAAATGTTTATTATTCATGCTAGAATTTTATTAACCGGAAACTTAGTACATGTGTGAATACATAGACAAACAGAGTGTCCCTAGTATGCCTCTACTTGACTAGCTTGTTAATCAAAGATGGTTAAGTTTCCTAGCCATGGACATGTGTTGTCATTTGATGAATGGATCACATCATTAGAGAATGATGTGATGGACAAGACCCATCCGTTAGCTTAGCACTTCGATCGTTTAGTTTATTGCTATTGCTTTCTCCATGACTTATACATGTTCCTACGACTATGAGATTATGCAACTCCCGAATACCGGAGGAACATTTAGTGTGCTATCAAACGTCACAACGTAACTGGGTGATTATAAAGATGCTCTACAGGTGTCTCTGATGGTGTTTGTTGAGTTGGCATAGATCGAGATTAGGATTTGTCACTCCGTGTTTCGGTGAGGTATCTCTGGGCCTTCTCGGTAATGCACATCACTATAAGCCTTGCAAGCAATGTGACTAATGAGTTAGTCGTGGGATGATGCATTACGGAACGAGTAAAGAGACTTTCCGGTAACGAGATTGAACTAGGTATGATGATACCGATGATCGAATCTCGGGCAAGTAACATACCTATTGCAAAGGGAACAACGTATGTTGTTATGCAGTTTGACCGACAAAGGTCTTCGTAGAATATGTAGGAACCAATATGAGCATCCAGGTTCCGCTATTGGTTATTGACCAGAGATGTGTCTCGGTCATGTCTAGATAGTTCTCGAACCCGTAGGGTCCGCATGCTTAACGTTCGATGACGATTTGTATTATGAGTTATGTGATTTGATGTACCGAAGGTTGTTCGGAGTCCCGGATGAGATCACAGACCTGACGAGGAGTCTCGAAATGGTCGAGACATAAATATTGATATATTGGACCATGCTATTCGGACACCGTTAGTGTTCCGGATAGTTTCGGATAAAACCGGAGTGCCGGAGGGGTTAACGGAACCCTGCGGAGAAGTAATGGGCCTTAGTGGGCCTTAGGGGAGAGAGATAGGGCAGCAACCAGGAGGTGGCGCCCCCAAGGGGATTCCGAATAGGACCAGGGGAGGGGGGTGCGGCCCCTCTTTCCCTCTCCCTCTCCCTCTCCTTCCTTCTTCTCATACTAGGCTAGGAAAGGGGGGAGCCGATTCCTACTTGGAGTAGGACTCCCCCCCTTGGGCGCGCCCCATATGGCCGACCGGCCTCCTCCTCCTCCCCTCCTTTATATGCGGGGGAGGGGGGCACCCCATAGACACACAAGTTGATCTTTAGCCGTGTGCGGTGCCCCCCTCCACAGTTTTACACCTCAGTCATATTGTCGTAGTGCTTAGGCAAAGCCCTGCTTCGGTAACTTCATCATCACCGTCACCACGCCGTCGTGCTGACGAAAATCTTCCTTGGCCTCAACTGGATCAGGAGTTCCAGGAATGTCACCGAGCTGAACGTGTGCAGATCGTGGAGGTGCCGTGCGTTCCGTACTTGATCGGTTGGATCGCGAAGATGTTCGACTACATTAACCGCGTTACTAAACGCTTCTGCTTTCGGTCTACGAGGGTACGTAGACACACTCTCCCCTCTCGTTGCCATGCATCTCCTATATAGATCTTGTGTGATCGTAGGTAAATTTTTTGAAATACTGCGTTCCCCAACAGTGGCATCCGAGCCAGGTCTATGCGTAGATGTTATATGCACGAGTAGAACAAAAAGAGTTGTGGGCGATAATAGTCATACTGCTTACCACCAACGTCTTACTTTGATTCAGCGGTATTGTTGGATGAAGCGGCCCAGGCCGACATTACATAACTGCGTTCATCAGACTGGTTCCACCGATGTGCTTCGCACACAGGTGGTTGGAGGGTGTCTGTTTCTCCAACTTAAGTTGAATCGAGTTTGACTACGGCCAATCCTTGTTGAAGGTTAAAACATCACACTTGACGAAAAATCATTGTGGTTTTGATGCGTAGGTAAGAATGGTTCTTGCTAGAAGCCCGTAGCAGCCACGTAAAACTTGCAACAACAAAGTAGAGGACGTCTAACTTGTTTTTGCAGGGCATGTTGTGATGTGATATGGTCAAGACATGATGAGATATAAATTGTGGTATGAGATGATCATGTCTTGTAAAAGTTATTGGCAACTGGAAGGAGCCTTATGGTTGTCGCTTTATTTTATGAAATGCAATCTCCATGTAATTGCTTTACTTTATCACTAAGTGGTAGTGATAGTCGTGGAAGCAACAGTTGGCCAGACGGCAACGACACTACGATGGAGATAAAGGTGTCAACTGATGACCCACAAGTATAGGGGATCGCAACAGTTTTCGAGGGTAGAGTATTCAACCCAAATTTATTGATTCGACACAAGGGGAGCTCTCAGTGTCAAAACCGGCGGATCTCGGGTAGGGGGTCCCGAACGATGCGTCTAGGCCGGATGGTAACAGGAGGCAAGGGACACGAAGTTTTACCCAGGTTCAGGCCCTCTCGATGGAGGTAAAACCCTACGTCCTGCTTGATTAATATTGATGATATGGGTAGTACAAGAGTAGATCTACCACGAGATCAGAGAGGCTAAACCCTAGAAGCTAGCCTATGGTATGATTGTTGATGTGTATGTTGTCCTACGGACTAAAACCCTCCAGTTTATATAGACACCGGAGAGGGTTAGGGTTACATAGAGTCGGTTACAATGGTAGGAGATCTGAACATCCGTATCGCCAAGCTTGCCTTCCACGCCAAGGAAAGTCCCTTCCGGACACGGGATGGAGTCTTCAATCTTGTATCTTCATAGTCTAGGAGTCTGGCTGAAGGTATAGTTCGGCTATCCGAACACCCCCTAATCCAGGACTCCCTCAGTAGCCCCTGAACCAGGCTTCAATGACGACGAGCCCAGCGCGCAGATTGTCTTCGACATTGCAAGGCGGGTTCTCCTCCAAGTACTTCATAGAAGATTTTGAACACAAAGATAGTGTCCGGCTCTGTAAAATAAGTTTCCACATATTGCCATAGAGAGAATAATATTTACACAAATCTAATCTGCTGACGTATTCCGTAGTGTGTCATCACACCACGGCCAAGCTTTTATTCGAACCGTTTTACTGTCCCATCTTAGCGCGTTATGCGAGGCGGTTTCCTTGGCACGTCTTGTCAAAGCAGAGATCGTGTCCCCTTATTCCGGGGTTCTCATCAATACGGGCATGGGTAACCCAACCGCTTCTAGGACTCCTAGATCATATGCAAGTCCAAACAGACACGAGGAGGACGCTCGATATCCACCCTCTTTATAAAGGGACGAGGCCTTTTATTTTTCCCTCCCGTGCTCAATCGAATCCTTCCCCCACCTCAAGCTCAAACACCCAAAGTTCAGGTCAGGTGCTCCGAACCTTCAGTCATGTCCGGATCTAGCCTTCAAGGCCAATGGGTGCCTTCTTCCGTCACGGAAGAAGACATCAAAAAGTTGAGGGAGGCCAGATATTTGACCGCCGAGATTCTGCATCGGCTGCCTCCCCGGGGGCAGGCCGTCCCCTCCCCCGAACCCAACGAGAGCGTCGTGTTCGTCTCCCACTTCCTCCGAGGTCTAGGCCTTGCACTGGATCCTTTTGTCAGGGGCTTGATGTTTTACTGCGGGCTAGATTTCCATGATCTAGCTCCGGACTCCTTTCTTCATATCACGACATTTATTGTCGTGTGCGAGGCCTTCCTCCGGGTTACCCCTCACTTTGGCCTATGGCTCAAGACCTATGAAGTAAAACCGAAGATGATCGAGGGGCAACATGCGGAGTGTGGAGGTGCCTCAATACGCAAGATGACGGGAGCTGCATGGCCCAAAGGTTCCATTCCAGAGGTGTCTGAATTGTGGCAACAGGAGTGGTTCTACATCACGGCTCCTAGAAGTGCCAAGTGGGCGGCCGCCCCTGTCTTCCGCCCAGGCCCTCCACCACAACTGATGTCATGGATTAGCAGAGGATTGAGCTGGGGTCCGGCCAAGGGCGTGCCTATATTGCAGAGCCGCATTCAAGATCTCTTTAATGGAGATTTCAGTTTGGTTGCGGTAGCACAAGTTATGCTGGTTCGCCAAGTCCAGCCTTGCAAACACCGGCCTCTTCGCTTGTGGGAGTTTAATCCCGAGGGACCACGCGCCATTCAAAATTTCCTCGGCCTAACGCACGAGGAGATGTACAAGTCGTTCTTCGGACCTCAGGTGGAGTGTCCGGAAATCACCGGGGACGCGGGCCTGAGTAGCAACCGCGCCGCCGAACAGGTAAGGCATCTTCTGACCGAACATACTATCTCTCCTTTGTTACGAAGTTATTTCTGACAGTTTGCTTTTTGACCAGGACTGGCTAACAAAGGCGAAGTTGATTCGGTGTTCGGCCCCCCTCCCTGAGGGTTTGGAAAATCCGGTATTGGAGAAGATGCTCCAGACCGCACCCTGCCTGGAGCCTTTAAAGGAAAATACTATGGATGGTAATGCGGGCGGACGCGGGCCCTCAACACTGCCCATTCTAGCCGAGGGAGCGAGCGTCTCCATGAAGGAAGACAACCAGAAGAGGAAAAGAACTGCGCCCGGGGATTCGGAAGCCGAAACTTCCAAACGAGGGAAGAAGTCTCCCACAGAGGGTCCTACCTCGTGGGGCGCCGTTGCTGCACAAAGTCCGCGAGGGGATCAATTCTCCCACGAGTCGTAAGTGACCAAAAATACCTTAATAGTATAGATATGTCGTCTTTTCTTCTGAGAAGATAACCGCTGCATGTATCTTTGCAGTTCGGGCCTTAGCCCCTCTCAAATGAGCTCGTCTTCGGGGGATCTTCTTCCAGAGATGATGGAGAGCGAAACGCCCCCTCCGGACTCCTCCGCTCCGGAAGCGGGCGACCCTAAAGTGTCGTCGCGGAGGGCCTCTCCGAGTCCGGCGAGGCCAGAAGATAATCCTGTCGACCCCTGAAGTTCCCAGTGTCCGGCTCCCAAAGAGAGCAGACAAACGAGTCCGGCACCGTCTAGTGTGCGGTCAGATGTTCTGAGGGAGTTGGTGGGGCGAGCGGCCATCTCAGATGAACACCATGTGCTGATGAATACGGTGATGCAGAGAATCTCGTCCGCCGAAAGCGGATTGCATAAAGCTTTTATGAGTCTACTGACAGGGTTTGAGGTACGTAAAATAATGTATGATAGTCCTGCACATACTAGGTGTGCCCTGTGTAGATAGTAGCCCCTGAGACTCTAGTTGTCGTCGGAAACGACAACAAACAGAGGATCATATTCCCAGGTAATAACCATACTGCCTCGATGTGCAGGTGATGGAAGCTCTGGTGGCTAGCCGGACTAGCGACTTTGCCCATTTAGAACGGCAGTTGGATGCGGCAGACGCCGACATCGAGCTTGTTAACAAAAGGCTTGCCGAGGCACAGGGTAAGTGTCATTATCTGGTGAACTTCACATAGGAAGAGTAGCATGATGCCAGTATCTTTAATATGTTGTGACTGCGGATGGGGCTGCCAATGTTGAAGCCTTGCGGGCAGAACTTGCCCGAGCCAAGGAACAAGCGAGGTTGGGTAGTGCGTCTGTTTTAAAGGCAGCCGAAGAGTTGCAAGGCGAGAAGGCCACACATGGCGAGAGCCGAGATAAGATGGCCAAGGTGGCTATAGAATTAAAAGCCACCGCCGACTGTTGCCGGGTTCTTGAAAAGGAAAACCAGGCGAAGGCATCGGAGCTTGAGAAGGCTGCTGCGACGAGGAAGGACCTCCGCTCTGCTATGAGGACAAAGAAGGAGGAGTTGCGGGAAGCCGAGGATATTGTAGCTGGGAAATCCTTTATGTTGCGGAGGAAGTTCGGAGATCCATGTATGCCCCCCTGGATCGGCTGTGGAGCTCGGAGGATGTTTATATGGATTTGGCGGCGAGCGTCGCCGATGCGGCCAAGTACTTCCAGGGTCAGACGGACCGTGGGGTAGACCAGCTGTTTTGGAGACAATTCCATACTCCCGAGCGTCCACTTTCATTGACTGACCAATTAGCCGAATGGGCCGAACTAAATAGGTTGTCCGGACTCTCCATGAGGTCTGTTGTGGATCAGTTATGGCCGGAAGGGTCAAAACCGAACAACTATTTCAGCTTGGTGCAGCAGTTACTCGATGTGATGCCGCGCATTGATGTGATGAAGAGGTCGGCGTGCATAGAGGGCGCACGGATGGCCTTTGCCCGTGTCAAGGCATACTGGGCGGAGATGGATGCTACCAATGTTGCAGCGCGAGATTCGGCCATAGGTCGAAAGGCTGTTGAGCACTATTTTGAAGAAGTTCTTGAGGGTGCCCATTTGATAGAGACCCAGTGCTCAAAAAATATTATGTTTGAGTGATATGTAATCTCATTGTAAGCGAAATGCTTTTACAGAGTTTTATAAGGCTATTTTTATACTTTTGCCTGAAAGTAATATGATGCCTCCTGGGCGGCCGTTTTTGTACACGTGTGTATAACCTGAAAGATTGCAGTCGTCGGCTTCAACCCCCACGCATATAATGCGGAGGTGCTAGCAAAAAGACGCGTTCACACTTAACCCAACGTCTTGGTCCTATTAAGGAGGTGATAGCGGAGCGAGCGAGGCAACCAGACTATAATGCTTTAACACTTTCACTTAGCCATAGGAGTTTGACAGTGGGGCTACTAGATAGCCCCTGGTGGCTCCGCACTCTCCCGATCTCGGGGTGCGTATATGCCTGGCCGGAAAACGGCCATTCTTTAAGGTGGAGGAATTCTAACATTCCCACAGGTCATCGAGTGGTTGACCAGTCTCACGATATATCATGACAGTCAGTTTTCGGCTTTCTCTACTCAGGTGCTCATCCGGATGAACCAGGCACAATCGCAATAGTTCTTCTGGTGCTACCTTAGCCGGTAAAGCGGAACATAAGGCACCAAAACACAGGAGCCGGGCAAACCCAACATTTGACCAAAGACAATGATTCGGAGCTGATGCATATAGGGCCAAACTCGCGACGCCGAACACTCCCTAAGGTATTCGGTCTTTGTGGTATAAACCGGGCCTAAATAATGGCCTTTGTAAGAAGCCCCTTGTGTCCAGGTACGTGCATTGTTCTGGCGTGGCCACATGCCAAGACGTCAGCATCCTTCACAACGGTGGATATGTATCAACAAGAGACAGTAAAAAAGGTTTACGCAGGGTCTTAATCTAAAAAGAATCCTTTGAGCGGGTCCCTGCTGCATGTCTGCGCCTGTGTCTCCGTTGTGCCGTATCCTGGACGGGTGTAGCACGATGATCATTTGTAAAAGAGAGGAAGTTAAGTGAAAGAGTTGTCGTGCAAAAAGATAGTTTTTAAAGAAACCATGTATAATTGAAGATGATAAAAAGTTGCCACTTGTCTGCATGTTTTGAGCCCGTTGTATTGACTAATAGGGGTGTGATCACTTATTCGGTGTAAATATCGGCGCCGTTCTCGATCGCTGGTCGGGACGTCTTTAATGTTCGGCTGCCAAGGCAGCCTCACTCTCTTCGACGCGCAGAGAGCGCTTGATATCTCCGTGCACTGTAATGATGCCACGTGGACTGGGCATCTTGAGTGTGAGGGAGGCGTAGTGTGGTATTGCATTAAAGCAAGCGAAAGCTTCGCGTCCTAGCAGTGCTTGATAGCCACTTTGAAATGGAGCGATGTGGAAAGTTAAATGATCGCGACGGAAGATATCAGGGGAGCCGAATATAACTTGTAGTAGGAGGGAGCCCGTACAACGAGCCCCTAGGCCTGGCATTACTCCTTTAAAGGTAGTATTGCTATGGCGAATTTGTGTTGGGTCTAACCCCATCCCGCGGATTGTATCCTAGTATATTAGGTTTAGGCTACTGCCGCCGTCCATCAAGACTCGTGTGAAGTGATATCCGCCAATTACTGGGTCTAATACCAAGGCAGCCCATCCCGCGTGTCGGATACTTGCTGAGTAATCACGATGGTCGAAAGTGATCGGTTGAGACAACCATTGGCAGGACTTCGAGGTGACAGGCACTTGGGTATATTTTCCTGGGGGTGCCGCATTGTTTTTTCCCTTGATCATGTGTAGTACGTTTACTGTTTTGACTTCTGGTGGGAATTTCTTTTGTTCCCTCGTGTCTTGCTTGGGGGGCTCGTCCTCGTCTTCACTTGGTGTGTCCTCCCCTTTGAGTACGGCGTTGAGCTTGTCGGACTGCTTGAAGACCCAACATTCTCTGTGGGTATGATTAGCAGGTTTACCCGGGGTACTGTGGATCTGACATACTTGGTCCAGAATTTTGTTGAGGCTGGACAGTTCATCCCTGGTGCCTTTAGTGGGCGGCTTTTGACCTGGCCGAGAGCTTTTGAGTCCAGTGTTTACTGCCGTGCCCTTCATGCTGTCTTCTTTATTTCGGCGTTTGTTATTGCTGTTGCACCGTGATTTCCCGTTTCCATCTCTAACTTCCGATGTACTAGGGTCGCTGGTGCTGCATCTGGCTAGCCAGCTGTCCTCACCCGTGCAAAAGCGGGTCATGAGGTTTGTTAATGCGGCCATCGTTCGCGGCTTATTTTGGCCGAGGTGTCTGGCGAGCCATTCATCACGGATGCTATGCTTGTTAGCCTCTAAGGCTTCGATGTCCGGACAGTCGACAATCTGGTTCTTTTTAGTAAGAAACCTACTCCAAAGCTTTCAGGCTGACTCTCCGGGCTGCTGAGTTATATGGCTCAGATCATCCGCATCCGGAGGTCGGACATAATTCCCTTGAAAATTTGCCCGAAAGGCGTCTTCGAGCTCTTCCCAACTTCCAATGGAGCTTTCGGGGAGGCCTTTGAGCCAGTGACGAGCTGGCCCTTTGAGCTTGAGGGGTAAGTATTTGATTGCATGGAGATCATCTCCTCGAGCCATATGGATATGAAGGATATAGTCCTCAATCCAAACCCCAGGGTCTGTTGTTCCGTCGTATGCCTCTATGTTTACAGGTTTGAATCCCTCTGGAAATTCATGGTCCAGCACCTCATCGGTGAAACACAGGGGGTGTGCGGCACCCCTGTAGCTGGGTGTGCCGCGTTGTTCAGATACTTGTTGTATTGCATTGTATGCTGGGGGCGCTTGCGTGGTCCATAGATGGATCTTATTGCGCCGTCCTTTGGGTACGAACCCTCGCCTGGGTCGCGTGTTGTATTGTGAGCAACGTTGTATGCCGCTCTGTGTTGGTAGAGGGGTCAGCTATCCGACCAGGTGGCTGCTTTGATATTTGGTTGTGGGGGGTCTGCGGCCTCCTCATCGAATTCGGGTAGCAGATTCCGCTTTGGGTAGCTCTTGGAGGGGCGATTGTCGCCGTACCTCGCTGCTGTGTTGAGTATTTTGCTCCATCTAATGTGGAGTGTGTCTTGCGCAGCCTTGAGCCTTTGCTTCTATTTTTTCAGACTCCTCGTGGTGGCAACAAGCCTTTTACGGGCAGTCTGCTGCATCGAGTGTCTGTCCGGCGTTATGTCGTCCGGACCATTATCCTTGATAGGATTTGTTTGTTCGGTTTGGTTATCCGGATTGCCGTTGTCCGGCAGCGGTTCGCCCTGCTCCAATTCTGGGTCTGTGTGATCGCTATTTCTGTCAAGGCGGGATTTGGGGCGGCGCTTGCGTCGCCACTTTGACTGCTTTTCGAGGGAACAAGCCTTCGGTGCGTCCTTCCGCTCCTCGTCGTCATCTTTTGGTGCGTCCACCATGTATACGTCATATGACGAGGTGGCGTTCCAGGGCCCAATAGGCGCTGGTTCTTCACCGTCTCCTTCATCGGCGTCCATACCGTCGATGTCTTCTGAGCCAAAGTCGAGCATGTCGGTTAAATCGTCGACAGTGGCTACAAAGTGGGTGGTGGGTGGGCTTTGAATTTCTTCATCGTCCGAATCCCCTCCTTGCTGGCCGCAATCCGGTCAGGGCTTTCCTGATAAAGAGAGAGACTTCAGTGACTTTAGAATCTCGCCAAAAGGCGAGTGCTGAAAGATGTCCGCGGTAGTAAACTCCATGATCGACGCCAAATCAGATTCGATTGGCCAGGGCGCGGAGGGTTCGAAGTCCGGAAAGGGGTCCGGCTCCTTGGAGTCATGAGTCTCGTGGAGTGCAGGGCTGATGTTCGGCTCAATCGCTGTTGGGATCGCAGCCCCCGAGGTGGCGTCCTACCGCCCATCCTCGATCGGCGCAGTCGGCTCCGAATTAAGGATCGGAGCCGATGCGGGTGCGGCCTCCAGGGCACTGTTCGGCGGCAGAGCTAGATCATGCTCGTCGGGACAGTGCGGCGCGCTCGGCAGTGGCTCGAATCCGCCGAGGATCAAGTCCCCGCGGATGTCAGCGTGTAGTTTAAACTTTCAAATCTGACCTGACGGCCAGGGGCATAGCTTTCGATCTGCTCCAGGTGGCCAAGTGAATTGGCCCGCAGTGCGAAGCCGATGAAGACGAAGATCTGTCTGGGGAGGAAGGTCTCACCCTGGACTACATCGCTATCGATGATCGTAGGAGCCATCGAGCCTGACGGCGACGACATAGAGGAACTCTCAATGAAAGCACCAATGTTGGTGTCAAAACCGGCGGATCTCGGGTAGGGGGTCCCGAACTGTGCGTCTAGGCCGGATGGTAACAGGAGGTAAGGGACACGAAGTTTTACCCAGGTTTGGGCCCTCTCGATGGAGGTAAAACCCTACGTCCTGCTTGATTAATATTGATGATATGGGTAGTACAAGAGTAGATCTACCATGAGATCAGAGAGGCTAAACCCTAGAAGCTAGCCTATGGTATGATTGTTGATGTGTATGTTGTCCTACGGACTAAAACCCTTCGGTTTATATAGACACCGGAGAGGGTTAGCGTTACATAGAGTCGGTTACAATGGTAGGAGATCTGAACATCCGTATCGCCAAGCTTGCCTTCCACGCCAAGGAAAGTCCCTTCCGGACACGGGACGGAGTCTTCAATCTTGTATCTTCATAGTCCAGGAGTCCGGCTGAAGGTATAGTTCGGCTATCCGAACACCCCCTAATCCAGGACTCCCTCATGAGCCAAAGAATATTCTCAAGTATTAGCAGCTGAGTTGTCAATTCAACCACACCTGGAAACTTAATATCTGCAACAAAGTGTTTAGTAGCAGAGTAATATGATAATAGTGGTAACAGTAGCAAAGTAATATTTTTGGGTTTTACAGTGATTGTAATAGTAGCAACGAAAAAGTAAATAAGCGAAGAACAATATATGAAAAGCTCATAGGCATTGGATCAGTGATGGAGAATTATGTCGGAAGCGATCGATCATGCAACAGTTATAACACAGGGTGACACAGAACTAGCTCCAGTTCATCAATGTAATGTAGGCATGTATTCCGAATATAGTCATACGTGCTTATGGAAAAGAACTTGCATGACATCTTTTGTCCTACCCTCCCGTGGCAGCGGGGTCCTATTGGAAACTAAGGGATATTAAGGCCTCCTTTTAATAGAGTACCGGACCAAAGCAATAACACATAGTGAACACATGAACTCCTCAAACTACGGTCATCACCGGTAATGGTCCCGATTATTGTCACTTAGGGGTTAACGAATCATAACACATAATAGGTGACTATGGACTTGCAAGATAGGATCAAGAACTCATATATATTCATGAAAACATAATAGGTTCAGATATGAAATCATGGCACTCGGGCCCTAATGACAAGCATTAAGCATAGCAAAGTCATAGCAACATCAATCTCAGAACATAGTGGATACAAGGGATCAAACCTTAACAAAACTTACTCGATTACATGATAAATCTCATCCAAGCCATCACCGTCCAGCAAGCCTACGATGGAATTACTCATGCACGGCGGTGAGCATCATGAAATTGGTGATGGAGGAAGGTTGATGATGATGATGGCGACGGATTCCCCTCTCCGGAGCCCCGAATGGACTCCAGATCAGCCCTCCCGAGAGAGTTTAGGGCTTGGCGGCGGCTCCGTATCGTAAAACGCAATGAATCCTTCTCTCTGATTTTTTTTCTCCCCGAACACGAATATATGGAGTTGGAGTTGAGGTCGGTGGAGCGTCAGGGGGCCCATGAGGCAGGGGGCGCGCCCAGGAGGGTAGGCACGCCCCACCCTCGTGGACAGGGTGTGGGTTCCCTGACATGGATTCTTCTTCCAGTATTCCAAAAATAATCTCCGTTGATTTTTAGGTCATTCTAAGAACTTTTATTTCTGCACAAAAATAACACCATGGCAATTCTGCTGAAAACAACGTCAGTCCGGGTTAGTTCCATTCAAATCATGCAAGTTAGAGTCCAAAACAAGGGCAAAAGTGTTTGGAAAAGTAGATACGACGGAGACGTATCAACTCCCCCAAGCTTAAACCTTTGCTTGTCCTCAAGCAATTCAGTTGATAAACTGAAAGTGATAAAGAAAAACTTTTACAAACTCTGTTTGCTCTTGTTGTTGTAAATATGTAAAGCTAGAATTCAAGTTTTCAACAAAGATTATGAACTAACCATATTCACAATAACATTTAGGTCTCATGTTTACTCATATCAATGGCATAATCAACTAGCGAGCAATAATAACAAATCTCGGATGACAATATTTTCTCAAAACAATTATGATATGATATAACAAGATGGTATCTCGCTAGCCCTTTCTGAGACCGCAAAACATAAATGCAGGGCACCATTACAGATCAAGGACTGACTAGACATTGTAATTCATGGTAAAAGAGATCCAGTCACAGTCATACTCAATGTAAACTAACAGGAATGGATGCAAATGACAGAGGTGCTCTCCAACTGGTGCTTTTTAATAAGAGGATGATGACTCAACATAAAAGTAAATAGATAAGCCCTTCGCAGAGGGAAGCAGGGATTTGTAGAGGTGCTAGAGCTCGGTTTTGAAATAGATATGAATACTATTTTGAGCGGTATACTTTCATTGTCAACATAACAACCGAGAGATCTCGATATCTTCCATGCTACACACATTATAGGCGGTTCCCAAGCAGAATGGTAAAGTGTATACTCCCCCACCACCAAAAAGCATCATTCCATGGCTCGCCCGAAACAACGGGTGCCTCCAACTAACAACTATCCCGGGGGAGTTTTGTTTGCAATTACTTTGATTTGATTTGAGCATGGGACTCGGCATCCCGGTGACCAGCCATTTTCTCGTGAATGAGGAGCGTAGTCCACTCCTCTTGAGAATAACCCGCCTAGCATGGAGGATACAGACAACCCTAGTTGATACATGATCTATTCGAGCATACAAAACAAAATGTTTATTTGAAGGTTTAGAGTTTGGCACATACAAATTTACTTGGAATGGCAGGTAGATACCGTGTATAGGTAGGTATGGTGGACTCATATGGAATAACTTTGGGGTTTATGGAATTGGATGCACAAGCAGTATTCCCACTTAGTACAAGTGAAGGCTAGAAAAAGACTGGGAAGCGACCAGCTAGAGAGCGACAACAGTCATGAACATGCATTAAAATTAATCAACACCAAATGCAAGCATGAGTAGGATATAATGCACCATGAACATAAATATCGTGGAGGCTATGTTGATTTTGTTTCAACTACATGCGTGAACATGTGCCAAGTCAAGCCACTCAAATCATTCAAAGGAGGATACCACCCTATCATACCACATCACAACCATTTTAATAGCATGTTGGCACGCAAGGTAAACCATTATAAGCTCCTAGCTAATTAAGCATGGCATAAGCAACTACAATCTCTAATTGTAATTGCAAATATGTTTCTTTCATAATAAGCTAAATCGGGAATGATGAACTAATCATATTTACAAAAACAAGAGAGATCGAGTTCATACCAGCTTTCCTCATCTCAATAAGTTCATCATATAATCATCATTATTGCCTTTCACTTGCACGAGCGAATAGTGTGGATAATAATAATAGTGCACGTGCATTGGACTAATCTGGAATCTGCGAGCATTCAATTCAAGAGAGAACACAAGGTAATATGGGATCTTTGTTAGATCAACAATAATGCATATAAGAGCCACTCAACATTTTCATCATGGTCTTCTCCTCTCGGCCCCCAAAGGAAAGAAAAGAAACAAAACTATTTACACGGGAAAGCTCCCAACAAGCAAAAGAAGAACGAGAAATCTTTTTGGGTTTTCTTTTTAATTACTACTACTACAGGCATGGAAAGTAAACTAGCTAAAATCTAGAACTAATTTTTTTATTTTTCTTAAGGTTTTTCAAACACACAAGAAGAAAGCTTAAAAAGAAAATAAACTAGCATGGAAATGAAAGTTTTGCACAAAGATATTGGTGAGTAAGAGATAATGTTCGCGCTGGTCGTGGAGGAAGGCGGTGAGGCCTGCATTCTCAGCCAAATAATAAAAATCTTCATAAATCCCGGCCTCTTTCAAGAACTCATCACAAGGCCATTCACATGGACGAACCTCCGCAGTACGAGGGAGATTATACTTGGGCTTCTTGTTCTCTTCACTTTGCTTATCCTTTGAGCTTCGGCTCGATGAGTCCCTCAAAAGTCTCTTCATATTTTTCTGAAAATTTCTGAAATTTTTAGTAACTTAAAATAAAAGTGAACCAAACTCAACAAAATGATAGCAACTACTCCTAAAAGTGCCTAGGGGATATATCATGCATTAAAACTACTTTTGACCATATAAAATTGACTTGCAAGCTCAAGAACAAGGTCACCTAAGCAGCAAAAATTTGCAATGAACAAAGCACTAGAACAAAAACTAATTGGACCATTGGAGGAGTCACATACCAAAGAACAATCCCCCAAAGCAGTTTTGTGAATGGAGCTTTGAGCAAGGAGATCGAAAATGGCAGCAAGATGAGCAAGAACTCGGGTTTGAGCTGGCTGGTGATTTTTTGGGAGGAAGGAGTGTGTGGTGGCTGGAATAAGTGGAGGGGACCCACATGGGGTCCACGAGGCAGGGGGCGCGCCCTCCACCCTCGTGGGCACGTGGCTGCTCCCCCTGCTGTGTTTTCAGTGCCAGATATTCTAAAATATTCTAGAAAAAATCATATTTAAATTTCAGGGCATTTGGAGAACTTTTATTTTTGGGGTATTTTTTTATTGCATGGATAATTCAGAAAGCAGACAGAAAATACTATTTTTGCTTTATTTAATATAAATAACAGAAAGTAAAAATACGGTACAGAGAGTTGTGTTTTCTAAATTCATCCATCTCATGCTCATCAAAAGGAATCCACTAACAAGGTTGATCAGGTCTTGTTAACAAACTCATTTCGAATAACATGAAACCGGATAATTTTCGAATAACACTAGGTTACCTCAACGGGGATATGCACATCCCCAACAATAAGAATATCATATTTCTTCTTGACAGTAGGAAGAGGAAATTCTAAACCTCTAATAGTAATTGTTGAAAATTTTCCAATAGAATTGATACTGTGGACTTGAGGTTGTTTCCTCGGAAAGTGTACTGTATGCGCATTACCATTAACATGAAAAGTGACATTGCCTTTGTTGCAATCAATAACAGCCCCTGCAGTATTCAAGAAGGGTCTTCCAAGAATAATGGACATACTATCGTCCTCAAGAATACCAAGAATAACAAAGTCCGTTAAAATAGTAACGTTTGCAACCACAACAGGCACATCCTCACAAATACCGACATGTATCGCAATTGATTTATCAGCCATTTGTAAAGATATTTCAGTAGGTGTCAACTTATTCAAATCAAGTCTATGATATAAAGAGAGAGGCATAACACTGGCTCCAAGATCACATAAGGCAGTTTTAACATAGTTCCTTTTAATGGAGCATGGTATAGTTGGTACTCCTGGATCTCCAAGTTTCTTTGGTATTCCACATTTAAAAGTATAATTAGCAAGCATGGTGGAAATTTCAGCTTCCGGTATCTTTCTTTTATTAGTAACAATTTCCTTCATATATTTAGCATAAGGGTTCATTTTAAGCATATCAGTCAAACGCATACGCAAAAAGATAGGTCTAATCATTTCAGCAAAGCGCTCAAAATCCTCATCATCCTTTTTCTTGGATGATTTAGGAGGAAAAGGCATGGGTTTCTGAACCCATGATTCTCTTTCTTTACCGTGCTTCCTAGCAACAAAGTCTCTTTTATCATAACATTGATTCTTTGATTGTGGGTTATCAAGATCAACAGCAGGTTCAATATCTACATCATTATCATTGGTAGGTTGAGCATCAATATGAACATCATCATTAACATTATCACTAGGTTCATGTTCATTACCAAATTGTGTTTCAACATCAGAAATAGAAATATCATTGGGATTCTCAGGTGTGTCAACAACAGGTTCACTAGAATCATGCAAAGTCCTATCATTTTTCTTTTTCTTCCTTTTAGAAGGACTAGGTGCATCAACATTAGTTCTCTGAGAATCTTGCTCAATTCTCTTAGGATGGCCTTCAGGATACAAAGGTTCCTAAGTCATTTTACCACCTCTAGTAATAACTCTAACAACATTATCATTCTTCTTATTATTTAATTCATTGAGCAAATCATTTTGAGCTTTAAGTACTTGTTCTAATTGAGTGGTAACCATAGAAGCATGTTTACTAATAAGTTTAAGTTCACTTTTAACATTAGCCATATAATCACCCAAGTGTTCAAGCATATCAGCATTGTGTTTCAATTGTCTACCAACATAAGCATTGAAGTTTTCTTGTTTAACCATAAAGTCATCAAACTCATCCAAGCATGGGCTAGCAAACTTAGTTAATGGGATTTCACATTTATCGAATCTATAGGGAGAATTTACCTTTACTACCTATGTCGGGTTATCAAGACCATGTATTTCTTCAACAGGCGACAAATTAAGACCATGTATTTCTTCAATAGGTGGTAAATTCTTAACATCTTCAGTTTTAATACCTTTTTCTTTCATAGATTTGTTTGCCTCTTCCATATCTTCGGGACTGAGAAATAGAATACCCCTTTTCTTCGGAGTTGGCTTAAGAGTTGGTTCAGGAAGTGTCCTATTATTTTCATTAGTCAACATATTATTCAATAGCAATTCAGCTTGATCAACAATTCTTTCCCTGAAAACACAACCAGCACAACTATCCAGGTGGTCTCTGGAAGCATATGTTAGTCCATTATAAAATATACCAAGTATTTAATTTTTCTTGAGAGGATGATCAGGCAAAGCATTAAGTAATCGGAGAAGCCTCCCCCAAGCTTGTGGGAGACTCTCTTCTTCAATTTGCACAAAATTATATATTTCCCTTAAGGCAGCTTGTTTCTTATGAGCGGGAAATATTTAGCAGTGAAGTAATAAATCATATCCTGGGGACTACGCACACAACCATGATCAAGATAATTGAACCATGTTTTAGCATCACCCTTTAATGAGAACGGAAACAACTTAAGGATAAAGTAATAGCGATTTTTCTCATCATTAGTAAACATGGTGGCTATATCATTTAATTTAGTAAGATGTGCCACAACCGTTTCAGATTCATAGCCATAAAAGGATTAGATTCAACCAAAGTGATTAGCCTAGGATCGACAGAGAAATCATAGTCCTTATGAGTAATAAAGATAGGTGAAGTAGCAAAAGCAGGGTCATATTTCATTCTAGCATTCAAAGACTTTTCTTTAAGCTTAGCTAATAATGTCTTAAGATCAGATCTATCATTGCAAGCTAAGAAGTCTCTAGCAGTTTCTTCATCCATAACATAACCCTCAGGCACAACAGGCAATTCATATCTAGGGGGAGAATCTTCATCATCACTTTCATCAATATTATCACTTTCAATAATTTCATTCTCTCTAGCCCTAGCAAGTTGTTCATCAAGAAATTCACCTAGTGGCACAGTAGTATCAAGCATAGAAGTAGTTTCATCATAAGTATCATGCAAAGAAGAAGTGGCATCATCAATAACATGTGACCTATCAGAATCAATATCATGTGTAGGTTTCGCAAGTTTACTCAAAACAGAAGGTGAATCAAGTGCAGAGCTAGATGGCAGTTCCTTACCTCCCCTCGTAGTTGAGGGAAAATCTTGGTTCTTTGATTTTTCAAGTTCTTCATAATGATAAAAGATATAAATCCCAAGTGACTCCAAGAATAGAGCTATGCTCCCCAGCAACGGCGCCAGAAAATAGTCTTGATGACCCACAAGTATAGGGGATCGCAACAGTTTTCGAGGGTAGAGTATTCAACCCAAATTTATTGATTCTACACAAGGGGAGCCATAGAATATTCTCAAGTATTAGCAGCTGAGTTGTCAATTCAACCACACCTGGAAACTTAATATCTGCAGCAAAGTGTTTAGTGGCAGAGTAATATGATAATAGTGGTAACGGTAGCAACATAATATTTTTGGGTTTTATAGTGATTGTAATAGTAGCAACGGAAAAGTAAATAAGTGAAGAACAATATATGAAAAGCTCGTAGGCATTGGATCGGTGATGGAGAATTATGTCGGATGCGATTGATCATGCAACAGTTATAACATAGGTGACACAGAACTAGCTCCAGTTCATCAATGTAATGTAGGCAAGTATTCCGAATATAGTCATACGTGCTTATGGAAAAGAACTTGCATGACATCTTTTGTCCTACCCTCCCGTGGCAGCGGGGTCCTATTGGGAACTAAGGGATATTAAGGCCTCCTTTTAATAGAGTACCGGACCAAAGCATTAACACATAGTGAATACATGAACTCCTCAAACTATGGTCATCACCGTTAATGGTCCCGATTATTGTCACTTCGGGGTTAACGGATCATAACACAGAATAGGTGACCATGGACTTGCAAGATAGGATCAAGAACTAACATATATTCATGAAAACATAATAGGTTCAGATCTGAAATCATGGCACTCGGGCCCTAGTGACAAGCATTAAGCATAGCAAAGTCATCGCACCATCAATCTCAGAACATAGTGGGTACTAGGGATCAAACCCTAACAAAACTAACTCGATTACATGATAAATATCATCCAAGCCATCACCGTCTAGCAAGCCTACGATGGAATTACTCATGCACAACGGTGACCATCATGAAATTGGTGATGGAGGAAGGTTGATGATGATGATGGCGACGGATTCCCCTCTCCCGAGCCTCGAACGGACTCCAAATCAGCCCTCCCAAGAGAGTTTAGGGATTGGCGGCGGCTCCGTATCGTAAAACGCGATGAATCCTTCTATCTGATTTTTTTCGCCCCGAACACGAATATATGGAGTTGGAGTTGAGGTCGGTGGAGCGTCAGGGGGCCCACGAGGCAGGGGGGTGCGCCCAGGGGTAGGCGCGCCCCCACCCTCGTGGACATGGTGTGGGCCCCTAACGTGGATTCTTCTTCCAGTATTTTTTATATATTCCAAAAATAATCTCCGTTGATTTTCAGGTCATTCTAAGAACTTTTATTTTTGCACAAAAACAACACCATGGCAATTCTTCTAAAAGCAGTGTCAGTCCGGGTTAGTTCCATTCAAATCATGCAAGTTAGAGTCCAAAACAAGGGCAAAAGTGTTTGGAAAAGTAGATACGACGGAGACGTACCATCAAGCCGGTGACAATGGAGATCATGACGGTGCTTTGGAGATGGAGATCAAAGGCACAAGATGATGATGGCCATATCATGTCACATATATTGATTGCATGTGATGTTTATCCTTTATGCATCTTATTTTGCTTAGTATGGCAGTAGCAATATAAGATGATCCCTCACTAAATTTCAAGGTACAAGTGTTCTCGTGAGTATGCACCGTTGCTATAGTTTGTCGTGCTGAGACACCACATGATGATCGGGTGTGATAAGCTCTACGTTCACATACAACAGGTGCAAGCTAGTTTTGCACGTGCAGAATACTCGGGTTAAACTTGACGAGCCTAGCACATGCAGATATGGCCTCGGAACACTGAGACCGAAAGGTCGAGCGTGAATCATATAGTAGATATGATCAACACAGTGATGTTCACCATTGAAAAGTTCTCCATCTCAGGTGATGATCGGACATGGTTTAGTTGATATGGATCACGTGATCATTTAGTTGACTAGAGGGATGTCTATCTAAGTGGGAGTTCTTAAGTAATTTGATTAATTGAACTTTAATTTATCATGAACTTAGTACCTGATAGTATTTTGCATGTCTATGTTGTTGTAGATAAATGGCCCGTGCTACTGTTCCTTTGAATTTTAATGCGTTCCTAGAGAAAGCTAAGTTGAAAGATGATGGTAGCAACTACACGGACTGGGTCCGTAACTTGAGGATTATCCTCATTGCCGCACAGAAGAATTACATCCTAGAAGCACCGCTAGGTGCAAAGCCCGCTGTAGGAGTAACTCCAGATGTTATGAACGTCTGGCAGAGCAAAGCTAATGACTACTCGATAGTTTAGTGTGACATGCTTTACGGCTTAGAACCGGGACTTCAATGACGTTTTGAATGTCATGGAGTATATGAGATGCTCCAGGAGTTGAAGTTAATATTTCAAGCAAATGCCCGGATTGAGAGATATGTAGTCTCCAATAAGTTCTACAGCTGCAAGATGGAGGAGAATAGTTTTGTCAGTGAACATATACTCAGAATGTCTGGGTACCACAACCACTTGACTCAACTGGGAGTTAATCTTCCTGATGATAGTGTCATTGACAGAGTTCTTCAATCACCGCCACCAAGCTACAAAAGCTTCATGATGAACTATAATATGCAAGGGATGGATAAGACAATTCCCGAGCTCTTCACAATGCTAAAGGCTGCGGAGGTAGAAATCAAGAAGGAGCATCAAGTGTTGATGCTCAACAAGACCACTAGTTTCAAGAAGAAGGGCAACGGGAAGAAGGGGAACTTTAAGAAGAACGACAAGCAAGTTGCTGCTCTAGTGAAGAAGCCCAAGTCTGGACCTAAGCTTGAGGCTTAGTGCTTCTACTGTAAAGGGACTGGTCACTAGAAGCGAAACTGCCCCAAGTATTTGGCGGATAAGAAGGATGGCAAAGTGAAAGGTGTTGGGGAACGTAGTAATTTCAAAAAACTTCCTACGCACACGCAAGATCATGGTGATGCATAGCAACGAGAGGGGAGAGTGATGTCCACATACCCTCGTAGACCGTAAGCGGAAGCGTTATGACAACGCGGTTGATGTAGTCGTACGTCTTCACGATCGACCGATCCTAGTACCGAAAGTACGACACCTCCGCGATCTGCACACGTTCAGCTCGATGACGTCCCACGAACTCTCGATCCAGCAGAGTGTCAAGGGAGAGCTTCGTCAGCACGACGGCATGATGACGGTGGTGATGATGCTACCGGAACAGGGCTTCGCCTAAGCACCCCTACGATATGACCGAGGTGGATTATGGTGGAGGGGGGCACCGCACACGGCTGGAAACAATCAACTTGTGTGTTCTAGGGTGCCCCCTGCCCCGTATATAAAGCAGCAAGGGGGGAGACCGGCTAGCCCTTGGGGCGCGCTAGGAGAGGAGGAGTCCTCCTCCTAGTAGGAGTAGGACTCCCCTTTCCTACTCCTACTAGGAGGGAGAAAGGAAGGAGGAGAGGGAGAAGGAAAGGGGGGCGCCGCCCCCTTCCCTAGTCCAATTCGGACCAGAGGGGGAGGGGGTGCGTGGCCTGCCCTGGCCGGCCCTGTCTCTCTCCACTAAGGCCCATGTGGCCCATTAGTTCTCCGGGGGGGGGGGGGTCCGGTAACCCTCTGGTACTCTGGATTTCTACGAAATCACCCAGAACACTTCCGGTGTCTGAATATAGCCGTCCAATATATCAATCTTTATGTCTTGACCATTTCGAGACTCCTCGTCATGTCCACGATCACATCCGGGACTCCGAACTACCTTCGGTACATCAAAACACATAAACTCATAATACCGATCATCACCAAACGTTAAGTGTGTGGACCCTCTGGGTTCGAGAACTATGCAGGCATGACCGAGACACGTCTCCGATCAATAACCAATAGCGGAACCTAGATGTTCATATTGGCTCCCACAAATTCTACGAAGATATTTTGTCGGTCAAACCGCATAATGATATACGTTGTTCCCTTTGTCATCGGTATGTTACTTGCCCGAGATTCGATCGTCGGCATCTCAATGCATAGTTCAATCTCGTTACCAGCAATTCTCTTTACTTGTTCCGTAATGCTACATCCCGTAACTAACTCATTAGCTACATTGCTTGCAACGCTTATAGTGATGTACATTACCGAGGGGTCCTAGAGATACCTCTCCGACAATCGGAGTGACAAATCCTAATCTTGATCTGTGCCAACTCAACAAACACCATCGGAGACACCTGTAGAGCACCTTTATAATCACCCAGTTACGTTGTGACATTTGGTAGCACAAAAACTGTTCCTCCGGTATTAGGGAGTTGCATGATCTCATAGTCATAGGAACATGTATAAGTTATGGAGAAAGCAATAGCAACAAACTAAAATGATCATCGTGCTAAGCTAACGGATGGGTCAAGTCAATCACATCATTCTATAATGATGTGATCCCATTAATCAAATGACAACTCATGTCTATGGTTAGGAAACATAACCATCATTGATTCAACGAGCTAGTCAAGTAGAGGCAAACTAGTGACACTCTGTTTGTCTATGTATTCACACATGTACTAAGTTTCCGGTTAATACAATTCTATCATGAATAATAAACATTTATCATGATATAAGGAAATATAAATAACAACTTTATTATTACCTCTAGGGCATATTTCCTTCAAAAGGTATATTTGATATACATGTTATTGATGTGTACCTTACTAATGCTCGCAGTAGCGCTTGGGTATTTGATACTAGTTATGTTGCTCATATTTGGAACTCGAAACAGGGGCTACGGATTATGCGAAGATTGGCTAAGGATGAGGTGATGATGCGCGTGGGAAATGGTTCCAAAGTCGATGTGATCGCGGTCGGCACGCTACCTCTACATCTACCTTCGGGAATAGTTTTAGACCTGAAAATTGTTATTTGGTGCCAGCATTAGGCATGAACATTATATCCGAATCTTGTTTGATGCGAGACGGTTATTCATTTAAATCAGAGAATAATGGTTGTTCTATTTATATGAGTAATATCTTTTATGGTCATGCACCCTTGATGAGTGGTCTATTTTTACAGAATCTTGATAGTAGTGATACACATATTCATAGTATTGAAGCCAAAAGATATGAGTTTAAATGATAGTGCAGCTTATTTGTGGCACTTCCGTTTAGGTCATATTAGTGTAAAGCGCATGAAGAATCTCCATGCTGATGGGCTTTTGGGATCACTTGATTATGAATCACTTGATGCTTGCAAACCATGCCTCATGGGCAAGATGACTAAAACTCCATTCTCCGGAACAATGGAACATGCAATAGACTTATTGGAAATAATACATACTGATATATGCGGTCCGATGAGTGTTGATGCTCGTGGCGGGTATCATTATTTTCTGACCTTCACAAATGATTTGAGCAGATATAGGTATATCTACTTGATGATACATAAGTCTGGAATATTTGAAAAGTTCAAAGAATTTCAGAGTGAAGTGGAAAATAAACGTAACAAGAAAAATTAAGTTTCTACGAACTGATCGTGGAAGTGAATATTTGAGTTATGAGTTTGGTCTTCATTTGAAACAATGCAGGATAGTTTCGCAACTCACGCCACCTGGAACACCACATCGTAATGGTGTGTCCGAACGTCATAACCGCACTTTATTAGATATGGTGCAATCTATGATGTCTCTTACTGATTTACCGCAATCGTTTTAGGGTTATGCTTTAGAGACGGTTGCATTCACGTTAAATAGGGCTCCATCGAAATCCGTTGAGACGACACCATATGAACTGTGGTTTGCCAAGAAACCCAAGTTGTCATTTCTTAAAGTTTGGGGCTGCGATGCTTATGTGAAAAAGCTTCAACCTGATAAGCTCGAACCCAAATCGGAGAAATGTGACTTCATAGGATACCCAAAGGAAATTGTTGGGTACACCTTCTATCACAGATCCGAAGGCAAGATATTCGTTGCTAAGAATGGATCCTTTCTAGAGAAGGAGTTTCTCTCGAAAGAAGTGAGTGGGAGGAAAGTAGAACTTGATGAGGTAACTGTACCTTCTCCCTTATTGGAAAGTAGCTCATCACAGAAATCAGTTCCAGTGATTCCTACACCAATTAGTGAGGAAGCTAATGATGATGGTCATGAAACTTCTGATCAAGTTACTAATGAACCTCGTAGGTCAACCAGAGTAAGATCCGCACTAGAGTGGTACGGTAATCCTGTTCTGGAGGTCATGTTACTTGACCATGACGAACCTACGAACTATGAGGAAGCGATGATGAGCCCAGATTCCGCAAAATGACTTGAGGCCATGAACTCTGAGATGGGATCCATGTATGAGAACAAAGTGTGGACTTTGGTTGACTTGCCCATTGATCGGCAGGCCATGGAGAATAAATGGATCTTCAAGAAGAACACTGACGCTAACGGTAATGTTACTGTCTACAAAGCTCGACTTGTTGCAAAAGGTTTTTGACAAGTTCAAGGAGTTGACTACGATGAGACCTTCTCACCCGTAGCGATGCTTAAGTCCGTCTGAATCATGTTAGCAATTGCCGCATTTTATGATTATGAAATTTGGCAAATGGATGTCAAAACTGCATTCCTTAATGGATATATTAAAGAAGAGTTGTATATGATGCAACCAGAAGGTTTTACCGAACCTAAAGGTGCTAACAAAGTGTGCAAGCTCCAGCGATCCATTTATGGACTGGTGCAAGCCTCTCGGAGTTGGAATATACGCTTTGATAGTGTGATCAAAGCATATAGTTTTATACAGACTTTTGGAGAAGCCTGTATTTACAAGAAAGTGAGTGGAAGCTCTGTAGTATTTCTGATATTATATGTAGATGACATATTGTTGATCGGAAATGATACTGAATTTCTGAATAGCATAAAAGGATACTTGAATAAGAATTTTTCAATGAAAGACCTCGGTGAAGCGGCTTATATATTGGGCATCAAGATCTATAGAGATAGATCAAGATGCTTAATTGGACTTTCACAAAGCACATACCTTGATAAAGTTTTGAAGAAGTTCAAAATGGATCAGGCAAAGAAAGGTTTCTTGCCTGTATTACAAGGTGTGAAGTTGAGTCAGACTCAATGCCCGACCACTTCAGAAGATAGAGAGAAAATGAAAGGTGTTCCCTATGCTTCAGCGATAGGCTCTATCATGTATGCAATGCTGTGTACCAGACCTGATGTGTGCCTTGCTATCAGTTTAGCAGGGAGGTACCAAAGTAATCCAGGAGTGGATCACTGGACAGCGGCCAACAACATCCTAAAATACCTGAAAAGGACTAAGGATATGTTTCTCGTTTATGGAGGTGACAAAGAGCTTGCCGTAAACGGTTACGTTGATGCAAGCTTTGACACTGATCCGATGGCTCTAAGTCACAAACCGGATACATATTTATATTGAATGGTGGAGCTGTAAGTTGGTGCAGTTCCAAGCAGAGCGTCGTTGCGGGATCTACGTGTGAAGTGGAGTACATAGCTGCTTCGGAAGTAGCAAATGAAGGAGTCTGGTTGAAGGAGTTCATATCCAATCTAGGTGTAATACCTAGTGCATCGGGTCCAATGAAAATCTTTTGTGACAATACTGGTGCAATTACCTTGGCAAAGGAATCCAGATATCACAAGAGAACAAAGCACATCAAGAGACGCTTCAATTACATCCGCGATCAAGTCAAGGAGGGAGACATAGAGATTTGCAAGATACATACGAATCTGAATGTTGCAGACCCGTTGACTAAGCCTCTCTCATGAGCAAAACATGATCAACACCAAGACTCCATGGGTGTTAGAATCATTACTGTGTAATCTAGATTATTGACTCTAGTGCAAGTGGGAGACTGAAGGAAATATGCCCTAGAGGCAATAATAAAGTTGTTATTTATATGTCCTTATATGATGATAAATGTTTATTATTCATTCTAGAATTGTATTAACCGGAAACTTAGTACATGTGTGAATACGTAGACAAACAAAGTGTCCCTAGTATGCCTCTACTTGATAGAAGGTTAAGTTTCCTAGCCATGGACATGTGTTGTCATTTGATGAACTAGGTATGATGATACCAATGATCGAATCTCGGGCAAGTAACGTACCGATGACAAAGGGAACAACGTATGTTGTTATGCCTTTTGACCGATAAAGATCTTCGTAGAATATGTAGGAACCAATATGAGCATCCAGGCTCCGACATTAGTTATTGACTGGAGATGTGTCTCGGTCATGTCTACATAGTTCTCGAACCCGTAGGGTCCGCACGCTTAACGTTCGATGACGATTTGTATTATGAGTTATGTGATTTGATGTACCGAAGGTTGTTTGGAGTCTCGGATGAGATCATGGACATGACGAGGAGTCTCGAAATGGTCGAGACATAAATATTGATATATTGGACCATGTTATTCGGACACCAGAAGTGTTTCAGATAGTTTCGGATAAAATCGGAGTGCCGGAGGGGTTACCGGAACCCCCCGGGGAAGTAATGGGCCTTAGTGGGCCTTAGGGGAGAGAGAGGGCAGCAGCCAGGTGGTGCCCCCCCAAGGGGAGTCCGAATAGGACTAGGGGAGGGGGGCGCGGCCCCTCCTTCCCTCTCCCTCTCCCTATCCCTCTCCTTCCTTCTTCTCCTACTAGGACTAGGAAATGGGCGAGCCGATTCCTACTTGGAGTAGGACTCCCCCCCTTGGGCGTGCCCCCTAGAGCCGGCCGGCCTCCTCCTCCACTCCTTTATATATGGGGGAGGGGGCACCCCATAGACACACAAGTTGATCTTTAGCCGTGTGCGGTGCCCCCCTCCACAGTTTTACACCTCGGTCATATTGTCGTAGTGCTTAGGCGAAGCCCAGCGTCGGTAACTTCATCATCACCGTCACTATGCTGTCGTGCTGACGAAACTATCCCTCGGCCTCAACTAGAACAAGAGTTCGAGGGACGTCATTGAGTTGAACGTGTGCAGATCGAGGAGGTTTCGTGCGTTCGGTACTTGATCGGTTGGATCGCGAAGACGTTCGACTACATCAACCACGTTACTAAATGCTTCTGCTTTCGGTCTATGAGGGTACGTAGACACACTCTCCCCTCTCGTTGCTATGCATCTCCTAGATAGATCTTGCGTGATCATAGGTAATTTTTTTGAAATACTACGTTCCCCAACAACATCTAGTGTATTAAGTTCATGGAGAAACGGAATAATGCAATAAGAACAATGACATGATGTAGACAAGATCTATCTATGTAGAGATTGTTGGGGAACGCAGTAATTTCAAAAAAAATTCCTACGCACACGCAAGATCATGGTGATGCATAGCAACGAGATGGAAGAGTGTTGTTTACGTACCCTCGTAGACCGTAAGTGGAAGCGTTATGACAACGCGGTTGATGTAGTCATACGTCTTCACGATCGACCGATCCTAGCACCGAAGGTATGACACCTCCGATATCTGTACATGTTCGGCACGGTGACGTCCCATAAACTCACGATCCAGTAGAGTGTCGAGGGAGAGCTTCGTCAGCATGATGGCTTGATGACGGTGATGATGATGCTACCGGAACAGGGCTTCACCTAAGCACCGCTACGATATGACCGAGGTGGATTATGGTGGAGGGGGGCACCGCACACGTCTAAGAGATCAATGATCAACTTGTGTGTCTATGGGGTGCCCCCTTGTAAGTCCATCTAGTGCCCCTTAGTGATTTTGGTGTATTGAAGACTTATAGGTTAAGGGACTAATGTGTTTATGAGTGTACACAGGTCTATAAGTCTATGAGGAGTTTGATATTTACAGAGAAAGTCGACCCCTAAAAATGAAGTTCTTCGTCTGAAGACTTTGGTATTCTGAAGACTTTCTGAAGACTTTGAAAGTGAAGAAATTGGTGTGACCTTGAAGACTTGGTATTCATTCGAGGAACATGAAGCGTGAAGACTTTTGTTTTCGTAGTTTCATTTTCTATTTCTTGAGTCATAGGAAACACCGTACTGTTAAAGGGGGTCGAGGAAATACTAAGGAAAAATTTCCATGTGATGCTCAACTCAAAATCCTACACCTACCAATCCCTTCGAGTGAAGCCATTGGAAATCTCATACAGTCCAGTCATATTCTTCAGTGACAGAGACGAAGTTCTTCTGGTCTCTGAGGAATTTGTTCTGACTGAGGAGTTAGGAATTCGCCAGTGCGGATTGCCTACACAGTGAGGAACATGATAGCCCTGAGGATTTTGCTACTCAAAATTCCGACCGTTGCTGTGCTATGCGCCAGCTGTCCCAAAATATCTATCCACCTAACGGTCATATCATTGAAGGGCATTTATGTCTTATCATGTCGGGCTGCTCCCTAGGCTATAAATAGCCGCCCCCTACAACCACTAGCTGGTTGGCTGCTCCGAGAGAAACTGACACTTGTCATTTGAGAGCAACCCATCCTCCGAGGACTTTGAGCGAAAATCATCAAGTGAGGAAAAACCCAAACCCAAACACCTACAAACCCCAAGTGATTGAGCATCACTGAAGAGATTGATCCTGCGTGGATCCGACGCTTGTTACCTTTGAAGACTGTGCTTCTTCCAGACGGTTAGGCGTCATGGTCTAGAGCATCCAAGAGGAATTGTGGATCGCCGAGTGACCAAGTTTGTGAAGGTTTGGAAGTCGCCTGAAGACTTACCACGAGTGATTGGCGAGGTCTGTGTGACCTTAGCTCAAGGAGAATACGGTGAGGACTTGGTGTCCTGAGCTGCGTGCTCAGGACTGGGTGTCCGGGACTGTGTGTCCTCGAGTTTAAATACTCAGCCGCTCCAACCAGACGTACAACTGAGACAGCAGTTGGAACTGGTCTACCAAATCATTGTCTTCACCAAGCTTACTGGTTCTATTTCCTCAACTCTTTCATTTCCTCATAACTGTGTTGTGTGCTTGTTCATATCTGTGTTTGAAGACTTTGACTGAAGACTTTCTCAATTTCCTCAGTTCAATTTCTTCAGTCTGTTTGTCTTCATCCTGTGTTATCCTGTGCTTACGCTTCCTGTACTCTGTGCCTGTCTTCATTTCATCATGATGACTATGCTTGTATTCTGTTATGTTTACTTTTGAGTACTTATTCCGCTGCTAGTAGTTCTTCGCTAAGGAATTTCCTCACCGGCAAATTCCTCAGTGAAGAATTTCATAAAAATCGCCTATTCACCCCCCTCTAGTCGATATAACGCACTTTCAATTGGTATCAGAGCAAGGTACTCCCTTGTTCTGTGTGATTTTGGTTTAACCGCCTGGAGTTTTAGTTATGTCGACCGCAGGTATGATCAAGGTCTCTGCTGGGTGTCCTACCTTCGATGGGACGGACTACCCCTACTGGAAGAATAAGATGCGAATGCATCTTGAGGCAATTGATAACGATCTCTGGTATGTTGTGGAAAATGGTGTTCCCTCAGTCACACCTTCTCTGAATGCTGCTGATGTGAAGAGATTCAAGCAACTCGACTCTCAAGCGAAGAATATCATATGTGGCCATCTGAGCAAAGGACAGTATGGCAGAGTGAGTGCTTTGGAGACAGCGAAGCTTATCTGGGACAGGTTGTCCAAAGTGAATGAAGGAGTCTCAACACAGCGTGACTCTCGAGTTGATGTTCTTCGCAATCTCTTCAACCGCTTCAAAAGACTCGACAATGAAAATGTTCAACAAACCTTCGATCGCCTCACTGACATCTCAAATGAGCTTCAAGCACTTGGTGCCACTGACATCACCGACCATGAGGTGGTGAAGAAATTGCTGAGATCGCTTGATTCCTCATTTGACACTCTGGCATTGATGATACAAGAACGTGCTGATTACAAGTCACTTGATCCCGCTGATATTCTCGAGAGGCTAAATACTCATGAGTTCCAACTTGCTGAAAAAGAGATCTCTATGGTTCGAGCTATGGCAGATCACGTGCACTGAAGGCCAAGGCAGTATCTGAGTCCGAAGATGAAGACTCTGGTAGCAGCCTTGGTGATCCTGAAGAACTAAGCCATGATCTAGCTCTGCTCGTGAAGAAGTTCCAAAAGTTCTCAAGACGTGGTCGCTTTGGAAGACCCTCAAGGAGCAATGATTCCTCATCCAGTGACTACAAGAGGAGGCTCTGTCACAAATGCAAGAAACCTGGACATTACATTCAAGATTGTCCTCAGTGGGAAAAGGAATCAAAGAAGAAGAAATACAAGGATTACAGTTCTGATGATGCGAAGAAAAAGAAGAAATCCACAAAATCTTCATCATCAAAATCCTCAAAGCCTTCATATCACAAGAAGAGCAGCTCCAAGAAGGCTAGGGCATTCATTGGCAAGGAAATGGACTCTGAGGCTGAATCTGAAGAAAATGAGGAAGAGGAGACATCTGAGGAGTCCGAATCCGGAGTGGCGAGCCTAGCTCTCGCTACTGCATTCGTCAGCAAGTCTATCTTCAACACTGAAGAAAATGACCTCACCAACAAGGCTGATGAAGGCGATGATGACTACGCTCCCACCTATTGCTTCATGGCAAAGGGTGCCAAGGTACTCAAATATACCTCCTCTGAATCAAGTGAGAATGAATCTGATGAAAACCTTAAGCCCAGCTATTCTAAACTTGCTAAGATTGCTGTAAAACAACAAAGGGCTCTTGAAAAGGTTCAAAACATGCTAGACAAAAGTGATGATATGTTGGGTGAAGAAATGGATCGCACTAAAGCCTTGACTGAAAATCTTCAGAGACTTCAGACTAGGTTTGACAATCTTCAAGGTCATCATAACACTCTCTTATCTGATCATGAGAAGCTTTCTTATGAATTTCTTCAAAGAAAGCAAGACCTTGAGAAGCTAAGAGTGAGTTATGAAGATCTTCAGAAGGAGCGCGATTCATTACTTGCTCAACAAATCAGCGCTTCTCAGGAAGAATTTGTTCCTCCATGTTTGAAATGCATTGAACGTGAATCTGCTAATTCTTCACCTGAATGTTCAAATGCTGCTAATGTTTCAAATTCTTCACATGCCTCTGCTATCACTAATTCCTCATCTGAGGACATTGCTAGTATCACTGATGATGCAGGGCTGAAGGAATTGTACATGACAGGCATGTACAAAAGCCTCAAAGGGCATCAGACTCTTTGTGATGTGCTTAAAAAGCAGATCCTCAACAGGAACCCTAGGAAAGAGGGTATTGCTTTTGAGAGGAAACTCAATGCTGATGGTACATATTGGAAGCCTGAGCAGTACCCCAAAACTACATGGGTTGCTGCAAAGGGACCTCCAGTTGATCCATCTAACTTATATGGATTTGCATGTGAATCTCCTCATTCTGATGATGAGTCATTTGACTCCAACTACAAACAGTTCAAAAATCAGAATGGTGAAGTATTTGCTAGCTATGTTGGCACTAACCGCAGGAATGGTCCCCCTATGAAGAAAATCTGGGTTCCCAAAAGATGCCTTGAAAATCTTCAGGTGAATGTCATCATGACGCCACCTGTGAAGAATAGGAACCCCAGATCAAATTCTTCATATGGACCAAATTCTTCATATGGATCCAAGTCCTCATACGGACCAAACTCCTCACATGGATCATATTCCTCAAAAGGATCAAAGTCTTCATATGAACATCATTGTGCTAACCCGTCTATTTCGCATGGAAGATCTAAGGATTATGGATATGTGCATTATTCTTCAAATCATTATGTCCATAAGTCCTCGAAGAATTTCTCTGCTTACTCTTATGCTTATTCTAACCCCTCTTATGTGAAACGAAATGGACTGGCTTCTATGCCATCCTTCTCGTATGGAGCTCACAGAGTGATGAACTCTTTGCCACCCCTTCAGATGTGGGTGGTGAAGAAAAAGAACTAATCTCTTCTACAGGGTCGGGTCTCCAGACGTACGTAATCGTCTGAAGAATTTGCTGGAGACCTGAGTGTGCCTGATAAGACGTAGGCTAATCATGAAGAAATGAACTTTCATTTCTCACGTCCTCATATTGCTTTATCTATTCTTTTGCTTGATAAAATTGATTTGATGAATTGATGTCATATTCTTCACTGATGAAGTATATGAGTTTGTAAGCTGCACTAATTCATCTGCAGGATGATCAACCCAAAGCCACTGAGTGGGTCCTAGATAGTGGATGTACAAATCACATGACTGGTGACAAGAATCTATTGATGGATGCTCCATTATCTCCGTCGCATCTAAAGCATATCATCTTTGCTGACAAAGGCAAAAGTCAGGTATTGGGTCTAGGTAAGGTTGCGATCACAAAGTATCGACACATGGACAAAGTCATGCTTGTTGAGTCCTTAGGATACAACCTTATGTCTGTCTCAATGCTTTGTGATCTTGATATGGTTGTTGTCTTTGGCAAGTACCGTTGTGTTGTGGTTATGGAAGCTGACAATTCCAAAGTCTTCGAAGGCTTTAGGAGAGGAGACCTGTATATTGTTGATTTCTCTACAGGACCACAACCAGCCGTGTGCCTACTTGCAAAAGCTTCAGAAGGCTGGCTCTGGCATCGACGACTTGGTCATGCAGGCATGAGGAATTTGCACACGCTTGCGAAGAAGAAGCATGTCATTGGCATCGAGAATGTCAAATTCCTCAAGGATCACCTATGCGGAGCCTGTGAAGCTGGGAAGATGACAAAGGCCAAGCATCCAGCGAAGACTATCATGACCACTACTCGCCCATTTGAATTGCTTCACATGGATCTCTTCGGTCCTAATCATTATTCTGCTGTTTCAAATGAAGCATCTCAATATGGCTTTGTTATTGTTGATGATTACTCTCGTTACACATGGGTACACCTTGTTACTTACAAACATGAAGTGCAGGAAGTCTTCAAACGATTTTCCTCGAGGGCTTCAACCAACTTTGGTGTGAAGATCAAGCACATCAGAAGTGACAATGGCACTGAGTTCAAGAATTCTGGTCTCGATGACTATCTTGATGAACTTGGTATTACTCATGAGTTATCTGCTCCTTATACTCCTCAGCAGAACGGCGTCGTGGAGCGCAAGAACAGGACTCTTGCTGAGATGGCTCGCACTATGCTTGATGAATACAAAACGCCTCGTCGTTTCTGGACTGAGGCAATTGATACTGCGTGCCACATCATCAACAGAGTATATCTTCACAAATTCTTCAAGAAGACTGCCTATGAACTCCTCACTGATAAGAAACCCAATGTAAGTTATTTCAAAGTCTTCGGTGCTAAATGTTGGATAAGAGATCCTCATCACAACTCAAAATTTGCACCGAAAGCACATGAAGGTTTTATGCTTGGTTACGGAAAGGACTCGCACACCTACAGAGTCTTCAACAACGTTCTTCACAAGGTTGTTGAAACTGTAGATGTGCGGTTCGATGAAACTAATGGCTCGCAAAGAGAGCACCTACCTACTGTGATAGATGAACCAGCACCTGAGGAAACTATCAAGTTCAAGGCTACTGAGGATGTCATTCCTACTGAAGAATCTGCTGAAGAATTCATTCCAGAACATGAAGAACGTCGAGCTAATGCACCTGAAGAAAATACTGAAGAAAATGGTGCTGAAGAGAATGCTGATCAAATTCTTCAACGACAACCAGCTCATCCTCGCATTGCAAAAGAAGTGCAAGTTGAAAAGATCATCAATGACATCAAAGCGCCAGGTCCTCTCACACGCTCAAAAGCTTCACATTTATCTAACTTTTGTGGGCACTATGCTTTTGTCTCTATTACAGAGCCCACTAAGGTAGATGAAGCATTTCTGGAGCCTGAGTGGATTCAGGCCATGCAAGAAGAATTACATCAGTTCGAGCTCAACAATGTCTGGGAACTGGTCAAACGTCCAGATCCTCGCAAGCACAATATCATTGGCACAAAGTGGATCTACCGCAACAAGCAAGATGAAAATGGCCTTGTGGTGAGGAATAAGGCACGGCTTGTAGCTCAAGGCTACACACAGGTTGAAGGAATTGATTTCGATGAAACTTTTGCACCTGTTGCTAGACTTGAGGCTATTCGCATATTACTTGCTTATGCTAACCATCATGATATCACTTTATATCAAATGGATGTGAAAAGTGCATTCCTCAATGGTAAGCTTGAGGAAGAAGTATATGTTGCTCAACCCCCAGGTTTTGAAGATCCAAAGAATCCTGACAAAGTCTTCAGACTCAACAAGGCCCTCTATGGCCTCAAGCAGGCCCCACGGGCGTGGTATGATACCTTGAAGGAATTCCTCATGAAGAAAGGCTTCAAACCCGGTTCACTCGACCCTACTCTTTTCACTAAATCTTATGATGGTGAATTGTTTGTGTGCCAAATATATGTTGATGATATTATCTTTGGCTGTACTGACCAACGTTATAGTGATGAATTTGCCTATATGATGAGTGAAGAATATCAAATGTCTATGATGGGAGAGTTGAAATTCTTCTTAGGTCTTCAAATTCGTCAACAACGCAATGGCATATTCATATCTCAGGAGAAATACCTCAAGGATGTACTGAGGAAATTCGGCATGCAAGATTGCAAAGGCGTCAAAATTCCTATGCCCACAAATGGCCATCTGTGCACTGATGAAAATGGTATTGACTTCGATCATAAGGTATACCGCTCCATGATTGGTTCTTTATTGTACTTATGTGCATCTAGGCCAGATATAATGCTTAGTGTTTGCATGTGTGCCCGATTTCAAGCTACACCGAAGGAATCACACCATAAGGCTGTGAAGCATATTCTTCGATATCTAGCTCACACACCAACACTTGGATTATGGTACCCCAAGGGCTCGGCTTTTGATCTCATTGGATATTCTGACTCTGACTATGCTGGTGATCGTGTGGACCGCAAGTCAACATCTGGTACATGTCATTTCCTCGGACGATCTTTGGTCTGTTGGTCCTCGAAGAAACAGAACTGCGTATCACTATCTACTGCTGAAGCTGAGTACATTGCCGCTGGTTCTTGCTGTGCTCAATTGCTATGGATGAAGCAAACTCTCAAGGACTACGGCGTCAACATGAAGAATGTGCCTCTCTTCTGTGACAATGAGAGTGCCATCAAGATTGCTCACAACCCAGTTCAGCACTCGAAGACAAAGCACATTCAGATTCGTCATCATTTTCTTCGTGATCATGTGTTGAAGGGCGACATTTCTATTGAGCATGTGAAGACTGAAGAACAGCTAGCCGATATCTTCACAAAGCCCTTGGATGAGAAGAGATTTAGCAAGTTGCGGTGTGAGCTAAATATCCTAGAATCTTCGAATGTTCTTTGAAAAGGACACTCATCCTAACACTTATGCAAAATTGATGACTTAGATGTGCAACACATGAAGAAACATTTTTCTTCAATCAATGAAGAATAACACTCTTAGTGTGAAGAAATTAACGAAGAATTTGATTCTCAGAACCCTACGATAATTGTACGCAGTGTCTGAAATCATCATTCTTATACGGTGGGTCACGCCACCACCAAAAGTTGAAATTCCTCAATTGATCATATTCTTCAACTTTACACTGCCTTCATTGTTTCTGTCGTTTTTCTTCATTGGCTATATATATAAGTTTATGTCCTCTACATCATTCACTTATTGCTAATTCTTCAAGTTGGTTTTTCTGCCAAGTGAATGTGATCGGACCCTTCCCCTCTATGCTATACTCAACTCAATCTGTTCACAAATTCTTCATGTGCGTTCTATTTGAAACTCGTTCAAAATCTTCACTGTGTCCTTGTCAGCTGAAGAAATTGCGAACGGAACGTTAAAACCTATATTATCTAAATTTTTGACTTTTGCCGCTCAAACCGTTCTGCATCCCACGATACACTTATCCATTCACCCACAATCGCATACGATCTCCACCTCTCAGTACGTGGGTGACACATGTCAAGCGAATGAGAAGGGTCAGGGGCACGTTCGTTCAATTTCTTCGGGCGAACAGTTTTTCACCGTGGCTATAAATACCCCTCCTTCCCTTCCTCACTTCTTTTACTCCGCTCGATCTCTCTCCAGCTCGAGCTTCTCAAACCCTAGCGGTGCCGCTACTTCATCGTCGCCGATGAGGAAGAGCTTCACTGCCTCAACCTCGTCGCTGACGTACTCGCGCCGACCGCGGAAATCTTCACTCCCCGCCACCGTAGCCGTCTTCCTCCGCCGAGTTAGGGCATGGAAGATCTACACAGACGAACTTCACCTCTCCTCTTCACTGTTCGTCGTGTTCTTCATCCAAGGTAATTAAAAGTTACTTTTACTGCCCTCATTGATTCGAATGATTATCTACAAAATCTTCAAAGGTGTTTTTCTTCATATCTTCACACACTAAACACCTCACAAGTCATCTGTTCTTGATTCGTTTCTCTAAGCATCATCTTTCTTCAAGATTCCTCAATTGTGTGGATCTTCGATCTATACAACTCTGGAACCTAAGACAAAGAATGCTTAGTGAAATTCTTCAAGACTCATCTGGTCAAATTCCTCAAACTTGTTCTTTTTAAAAAACCTTCTGAGAACGCATATGACCTCTCCAAATTCCTCGCAACTATACTCTGTTCACAGGTACTCATGTCTGCTGCTGAATCACTAGGTTCTCATCAACTTAACTCATTTGCAGCGTTCCTCGAAGAAAAGTTGCATACTTCTTTAGAGAATTCAATTGTCCAAATTCCTCAAGTGAAGAAAATGGCTGACGGTAAGAAGCCACAGAAAGGAGGAAAGAGGCCTGAAGTCAATACAGCGTTTGAGATCCCTGATGAAATATATGCTGGGTACTGCACACCTACTGAGGAAACCAAGAATGAGCACAAGGTGCGCATTCAGAAGATAGAGAGGAGATGGGCTAGAGAGTGGAGGGAGTACAGATATGTCACTCCCAAGTACATGAAGAAATTCACACTCAATCCTCCATGCCCAAGACCTCCATTGGCACCTGGCCAAATAGCTGATCCCACCAGCCTCAAGCGCAGTGAGGACTATCCTGACAAATGGGCCAAGCGCCAAGCCAAGTTGGCTAAGCAAGCCAGAGAAGCAGTGAGGAAATTCAATGAAGACACTGCTGCTGTTGCCTCTGTTGAGGCCTCTGCTGTCAAGCCGGAGAAGGCTATGTCAAAGAAGTCTGCGCGCAAGCCAAATGCTTCACCAACAATGCCCTCAAGGCCAAGCTCCTCAGCAATGCTCTCACGGCCAGAATCCTCAAAGCCCTCACAGCCAATTCCTCATGCTGCTCCTGCTCCCTCAAAATCCTCAGCTCCTCCAAAGTCCTCAGCTGTTCCAACAAAGTCCTTAGCACCTGTGCATCTTGCCTCGTGCTAAAGGACTGCAGGCATGTCCATTGCCTCAGGAGCTTCAGCTAGTTCCTCAGCTACACCAACTTCCTCAACGGGACCCTCTCTACTGAAGACTAAGGCCACTGCTGGATAAGGTCCTCGCCCTATTCCTCAGAAGAAGCAAGTCGCTTTCCAAGTGCCGTCTGATGAAGATGAAGCTGATGATGATGAACTTGCAGAAATCATCAGAGATAGGCAAGTCAAGGCCGCTAGAGCCAAGGGAGCAGATGTGCCACTGCTTTTGGATCCCAAGTTGATCCTCGAATACATTGACGTTTGGCACAAGGACCCCAACACTCCCAAGCCTGATTTCAAGCTGACTCCTGGCCAAAGTCACATGCTGACTCACTTCATACAAGAAGAGAAGTGGAAATTTGAACAGGGGAGGAGGGTGAAGAAAGCTCAGTACAAGAAAGAGTGCTTTCTAAAGCAAAACGTTCTGAAGCTTTTACCTGAAGAACTTGTTGCTCTCCAATCAGAAATCAAGAAACTGAGTGATGAATTTGATCGTTATTATGCTGACTGGCTGGGAGCCAAAGTCAGATTTGTAAAGATAACAGAATAGTTCACCTCCAATGTTGCAGCCCCAATGCAACAGGAAATTCCTCAGGCTGAAGCATCTGCTCAGCCTACTGAAGAAAATGCCAGCACCGCTGATGACAATCAGGCTGCTGAAGAAAACGTGAGTTCCATGGCTGATGACTGCATTCCAGCCGCTGAAGAAATTGCCAGGGCACCCACTAGTGGTGCGCCTGAAGAAAATGAAGAAAATCAACCAGATTCCTCTGCTCCTCCTACGCCTACACCAACTCCAATCCTTCCATCTGCATCAGATGTGAAGAAGACCAAGGCTGCGGAGCGTGCAGCAGTAAAGAAAAGGAAAACATCAGCTCCTTCAGATTCTTCAGCTTCGAAGAAGATGAAGCCTATGACAAGTTCATTTGCTAATCCCATTGATGTTGTTCCCATCTCGACCAGGCCATCAAAGGACCTTGTTGCTTTTGGTGAAGAATATGAGATCCCTAGCGGATTTGATGAAGAAAATCATTTTGCTGCTTCATCAGAGCAGATTGATGAAGAAATTGAAGTGGATACGATCCCTTATACACCTGTCATCTCCTCGCCCATGCCTCAGTTCACAGCTGAAGAGACTGGCGTTGAAGAAATGGAAGATTAAGATGTGGACGTTGGCTGCTCCACACCAGTGATAAGTGATGAATTCTGGGAAAGTCAGCATCCAAACTCTCCAATGTTCACACCGTTGCAGCAAATACCTCAGTCGCCTGCATAAACTGTTCAAATGGGCTCTGAAGAAACTCACCCCACTCCATGTGTACATGAGGAAATTCCAGCCACTAGTGCTGAAGAAACTGCTGCTGCTGAACATCTGAAGACGCAGACTGCCACTGAAGAGGAACCAGCAATTCCTCAGCCTGAAGAACCTAAGATTGCGATTCCTGAGGTCGTGATGCAACTCACTGACACTCCTCTGCCCAAGCCAAAGGATCCATTCTCACGCAAGCAAAAGTTCAAGGCTGATGATTTCTTCGGCGAGCATGTATTCTTCGAAGACTACAACCCTTATAACTCCGCTCGCATTAGGAAGAGGCGTTTCTGGACTGCTAGTCAAGCCAATTTCTATTCCTCAGTGCTGTTCGACAAAGAGAAAATCTTCTACCATGAGCATATTCCTCACGTGGATATGGAATCTCTATCGTGCTTCACACCAGTCCTTAGTGTTCTTCACGATGCTGGACTGTTAAACTTTTGCTCTGACATCTGCGATTGGAATGAAGAACTGATTCTTCAATTCTATGCAACGCTGCACATCACAGGAGATTCTGAAGATGTGAATTCATGGGTGCTGGACTGGATGTCTGAAAACACTCACTACACTGCACCAGCTTCTGAATTGCTTCGTGCTTACCACTCAGCCCTCCCCTTGAAGAAGCTCATTGCATCTACAGTGAACCTGAGCTTACAAATCACTACATGCAGGTACTGATGAAACCTTTAAAGCCAGGTCAGGCACAAAGAACCAAATTCCTCGTGAAGGAATTGCTGTATGTGCCTAGAACTGTCTATCGCATTCTTACAAGGACAATGAGTCCTATCAAAGGCCACGACTCATCTGATGAGGAAATTGTTGGCATCATGAAGAATCTGGTATTCAACATCGTTCATGGCATTCCTGTCAATTATCACGATTTCTTCATGAGGACTTTGGCAAATGTTGCACTGTCTCCGTTTGAGCTGAAGCCTTATGCACCTTGGATTATGAGATTCCTCAGGACAAGGTCTTCACTCAACTACAAAGCTGATTTTCAGAATCATCTTAGCTACCTGCCCCCCATTGAAGTCCTCAAGCAGACCTATTCCTCAGTTGATGGAAAGGGCAAGGCACCAGCTGTTATAGATGAAGGCATTCGTCCATTGGATGGTCAATTTCGCAAAGCCGCCTCTTATTCCACCAATGATGACTCTGCCACACATGACTCTGCCAATGCACCCAAGTCCACTCCTCTAGCCACTGCTCCGTGCGTGATCAGTGACCGTGAACTTCTGCTTAGTCTGCACCAGAAGGTGGATCGAAATCACAAATGGGTTAAGCGTTAGTTTGGTTCATTTCTTCACAACATGACTGAGGGAGTCCTGGATTAGGGGGTGTCCGTATGGCCGGACTATACCTTCAGCCGGGCTCCTGGACTATGAAGATACAAGATTGAAGACTTCGTCCCGTGTCCGGAAGGAACTTTCCTTGGCGTGGAAGGCAAGCTTGGCGATACAGATATGTAGATCTCCTACCATTGTAGCTGACTTTGTGTAACCCTAACCCTCTCCGGTGTCTATATAAACCGGAGGGTTTTAGTCCGTAGGACAACATACAGAACAACAATCATACCACGGGCTAGCTTCTAGGTTTAACCTCTCCAATCTCGTGGTAGATCTACTCTTGTACTACCCATATCATCAATATTAATCAAGCAGGACATAGGGTTTTACCTCCATCAAGAGGGCCCGAACCTAGGTAAAACTTCGTGTCCCTTGCCTCCTGTTACCATCCGGCCTAGACGCACAGTTCGGGACCCCCTACCCGAGATCCGCCGGTTTTGACACCGACACTAGTGCTTTCATTGAGAGTTCCTCTGTGTCGTCGCCATCAGGAAGGATGCCTCGCCCCGTCTTTAAAGACGGCACCATTGCTAAGGGAGCTTTGGCTGTCGGCCAAACCCTCCGGCTAGGTGGTTTTCTTATGACCGCCTGTTCGGCTTCTGCGCCGACGATGACCTCTCGAGCCATCGAAAACAATCTTCATGTCAGCTCGGAACTCGCCGAGCAGTTAGATCAAATGGAGCTCTCCTCCATAAACGAGCTCTTGGATCGCATCGCCACCCTGGGAGTCACTACAGATTACGACCAGATTGGGCCTAAACCCGATCTGAGAGAGATTAACTCTCCCCAAGTCACCCATCACGTTGTCGTGGTAGAGGGACAGTGCGGCGACCCTTCATCTATATTAAGGACTAGCTACGTCCGGATTCCCGATCCCTCCAAGCCGGATACCCGCGGAGGGGAGGATATCACTCAAGACCTAAACTTAGAGTCAAGAATAGGATAGATATGTCAAAAGCAGGTCTGATTACACCTATTCCTAATCCTAAATAGAATGTAAGGACGTAGGGATTTCTATGTAAACAGAGTATCCTATTTCCATAGGCTCGAACGACCCCTTCTCATAATAAGAATGTGCACGGTCTGGTTCGGTATGGAATGAACTTATAATCTGATGATCGAGTCGATTCCATGATTATAAGTTCATAACCCTAGCGCCCATTCCCATTTTGGGCGGAACAGATCTACTAATTCTTTTATTCCAGTTAGTAGAGGGATCTTGAACAAAGAAATAGAACTAGCAGCTAAAAGAGGGTATCCTGAGCAATTGCAAGAATGGGGTTCATTGATATTCCTGGTATAGTAGATGCTATCACACATACAGTCATACTCAATTCGATGGAATTGTTTGATCTTAAAGGGGATCTTCTATAATTTCGCACATAAGGGGTTATTTCTTGGTTTCGTCCAGTCATTAATAACTTGATTATTTTTAGATAATAGTAGATAGAAAGAACGCTCGTAAGGAGTCCTATTGAAACCAAGAAATATAGGCCTGCTTGCCATCCACACCAGAATAGATAGAGTTTTCCGAAGAAACCTGCTAGTGGAGGAAGGCCTCCTAGGGATAAGAGACATAGGGCGACGGGCTGGATTCATTGGACAACATCCAGGAATCCAAATTTTCAAGTTCGGGAATTCCTCGGCCTCTGAGCCTCAGATTGGGTGAGGCTTCGGATTTAATTCCACCCACCCACCCGAACATAAGCGATCTATGCCAAATAAGATAAGAGCCCGATGAAACAGTACATCATTAATGGGCTAGATTCCTCCTGGTTAGGAACAGGATAAGGGACTGCCGTGAGGAAGACACAATCTCAATCTTCTGCAATAATTGCACGGACAAGGGAATCCTCAACGCCATAAGTCGTCGTGATATTACACGCTTCGCTGACTTAGTGTCCATTGTACGAAAGTACTGTGCGATGGAAAGCGCCTAGAAAACCGAAATAAAATTTTCGGACGATCCGGCCATGAATACAAACCCAGTCCAAAATAAAAGGGTGCATCATCGCCAGACACCCGGGTCAAACACCAAAAAGCAAAAACCCTCTACAGGGCATGGAACCGTACTGGAAGGATGGCTTAATGGACCCTGTAAAATTCACAGTACAGAGGATGCCACACCAACTCACAGCCTTAGAGCATGTTGGATACTCTGGCAGGTGGCCAAAATTGGCGAAGATCTCCTAATTCCGGAGGCCACAGAAAGCCACCCTAGAGACACCAATACGGTATTAACAGTCTTCGAGACTTTCGCATCAAATAATATGCGAAAAAGGACACTTCGCAGCCTTGCTGAAGTCTACCAAGTAGCAACAATAAACCCATGGAGTGACACGACTATTACCTTTAACGCAGTGATGAACCTAAATTCCGAACATCCCGAGCACCAGCCGCATTGGTCCTCAGTCCAATAGTGGACGGCTTTCGTCTTACCAAGGTACTCATGGACGGCGGCAGCGGATTGAACCTCATTTATGAGGAAACCCTTCAAAAAATGGAAATAGACTGGAACCGCATTGAGCGAAGCAGCACAACCTTTAGAGGAATAATCCCCAGTCGGGAAGCGCGTTGTACAGGAAAAATAACACTAGATGTGGTGTTCGGCACGCCGGATAATTACAGGTCCGAAGAGGTCATGTTCCATGTGGCTCCGTTCAGCAGCGGTTATCACGCTCTGCTAGGGCGGGAAGCGTTTACAATCTTCCAAGCAATACCCCGTTACGGGTACATGAAGCTCAAGATGCCCGGGCCTAATGGGATCATCACTCTCGCTAGTGATCCGGACATATCACTCCGCGCCAAAAACAAGATAGCCGCACTGGCCCTCGAGGCACTATCCGAAGCCCTAGCGGCTGAGGAACTGACTGCGTTGCACTCTAAGGTGAATAGGGACGATGTGGTACTCGACAAAAGATCCAAGTCCACCTCCTTTAAACCGGTGGACCAAATAGTCAAATTCCAGGTCCATCCAACGAACCCCAATAAAACATCTTCCATCGGGGCACAGTTAAACCCTGATGTAGACGCCACACTGCGAGAGTTCCTACGAGAGAACTGGGACATTTTCGCCTGGCACCCTTCAGACATGCCAGGAATCCCACGCAGGCTGGCCGAGCACAGCTTAAATATCCTAAAAGGATTCAAACTTGTCAAACAAGCTCTTCGGCATTTTTCCAAACCTAAGAGACATGCCATGGGAGAGGAGCTAGCAAAGCTATTGGAGGCCGGATTCATCAGAGATATAAAACAGCCGGACTGGCTAGCAAACCTGGTGATGGTACCAAAGAAGGACAAATCCTGGCGCCTGTGCGTTGATTTTAAAGACCTTAACAAGGCTTGCCCAAAGGATCCCTTCCCCCTCCCCCGCATTGATCAAATTATCGACACTACCACAGGACACGATTCGTTGTGTTTCCTCGACACATATTCTGGCTACCATCAAATCAAGATGGCAGAATCAGACCAAGACGCAACGGCATTTATCACACCATACGGCCCATTCTGCTTCAACACAATGCCCTTCAGGCTCAAAAACGCCGGTGCAACATATCAGCGCATGATTTAGACATGTCTGGCAAACCAGATCGGCAAAACAGTGGAGGCATATGTAGATGATGTGGTCGTCAAAAAAAAGACATGTCGAATCTCTAGTAGACGACTTGAGGCTCACATTTGATAACCTCCGAACATACGACATCAAGCTCAACCCGGAAAAATGCGTTTTCGGCGTCCCAGCCGGAAAGCTCTTGGGCTTCATTGTATCCGGTAGAGGAATTGAAGCAAATCCAGCCAAGATCCGAGCTCTGTCACAATTGGATATCCCAAAGGACCTCAAACAAATACAAAAGTTAACCGGATGCATGGCGGCTCTAAGCCGCTTTATCTCCCGCTTGGGAGAAAAGGCCCTACCCCTTTACCGCCTCCTTTGGCGCACCGAACACTTCGAATGGACGGATGCAGCCACGGCCGGACTCGGCGAAATAAAATCCATATTGGCAACAAACCCAGTCCTAGCCGCGCCAAACATTGGCGAACCAATGCTATTGTACATTGCGGCAACACATCAGGTTGTAAGCGCAGTGCTCATCGTCGAACGAGAAATGGACGGACACAAATTCCCCCTTCAAAAGCCGGTCTATTATGTGTCCACTGTCCTCACTCCGTGCAAATCACGGTACCCGCATTATCAAAAGATTGCTTACGCGGTATTCATGGCATCCCGGAAGCTACGACACTACTTTCAAGAGTGTTCAATAACAGTAGCCTCGGAAGTACCACTTAACGATATTATAAACAACTGTGACGCAATGGGCCGGATTGCAAAATGGGCCACTGAGCTCCTCCCGTTCGACATAACTTATAAGCCATGGCGAGCCATCAAGTCGCAAGTTTTGGCCGACTTCGTTGCAGAATGGACGGAGGCCGAACTCCCTAATGGCAGCTTACCGCAACGCCGTCCTAAAAATGTTAGCTCGGTTCGAAGGGCTTGAATTTCACCATATAGCCCGGGAAAATAATCAGGCGGTAGATGTCCTGGAACGCATCGGTGCAAAACGCGATGTAGTCCCCCCCCCAACATCTTCTTGGAAAGGCTGTTCAAGCCATCCATAGTATGGGAAGGGGAGCCGAACAATAACAGCCCGGACCCAACCACACTGCCCGACACCGAATATTCTGACACAATCGGAGGCTCTGCCAATGAAATAACACCTTCAGCCCATGTAATAATGGCCGTCATCGCCCCGTGGGCAAAACCATTCCTCGCCTACCTTACTAGGCAGGAACTCCCCGAGGACCAAAATGAGGCACGCTGCATAGTGCAGCGATCCAAAGCCTACAAAGTCCACGAGGGAGAGCTTTATAAGAAAAGCACTATCGGAGTCCTCCAAAGGTGCATCTCCGAAGAGGAAGGGCGGAACCTCCTGGCAGAAATTCATGCCGGACTCGGCGGTCATCACGCTGCAGCTCGGTCCCTTGTAAGCAAGGCCTTCCGTACAGGCTTTTATTGGCCGACGGCCCGGGCAGACGCCCAGGACTTAGTCCAACGATGCGTCGGTTGCCAGCTCTTTGCAAACCAAAGCCATATGCCACCCACCGCCCTCCAAACTATCCCCATCACTTGGCCCTTCGCGGTTTGGGGGCTTGACATGGTTGGACCCCTTAAAGGCGGAACCCACAAGCAAAAATACTTACTGGTCATGGTGGATAAGTTCACCAAATGGATAGAAGCCAAGCCTGTTAAGACGACTGAATCCGGACTGGTGATAGACTTTATATCTGGGGTTGTACACCGTTATGGCGTCCCCCATAGCATCATCACTGATAACGGCACGAACTTTACGGCCGATGAGGTAAAACTCTGGTGCAAAAACATGGGCATCAAGCTCGATTATGCTTCCGTCTATCACCCACAAACTAACGGCCAGGTCGAACATGCAAATGGTCTTATCATGAGCGGCATCAAACCCAGATTAGTGCGGTCCCTCAAGGAATCTAACACGCACTGGGTAGAGGAGCTCGACTCCATACTCTGGGGACTGCGGACCACGCCGAATCGCACCACCGGATACACACCATTCTTTATGGTGTACGGCGCAGAGGCAGTTTTGCCTTGCGACATAATTCATTACTCACCTCGAGTGCGCATGTACGAAGAAAGAGAAGCTGAGCTCGGTCGGCAGGACAGTTTGGACGCATTGGAGGAGGAGCGTGACGTGGCAAAAGCCCGTACCGCATTCTATCAACAGCATACCAAAGCAGAGAAGTACGGGCCAAAAATTACAACGTTGGCGAATTAGTTCTACGCCTGCCGGACAAGAAAAAGGACAAACTCAAGCCCAAGTGGGAAGGTCCTTTCATAATTGACCAAGTCCTGACTGGTGGAGCGTACCGCCTGCGAGATGCATCGGATAACCGACTCGAGCCGAACCCATGGAACGCAGCCCGTCTCCGAAGATTCTATGCCTAGCGCCGGACTCTGTGTTCGTCTCCTTCCTCTGTCCATTTTTTATATACTGTTTGTCTTACATTTCTCTCCTTCTCCCCTTCCTTTCTCTTATAGACTTTAAATGCTCATCAAATGACGTGCTATTCGCACTCATTAAACCTGGGGGCTTCTTTAAACAGAAGCTTATTTATATGGGCTTCATGCCCAACACATGTGTTACACTTCCGCATGTACCTTTTATTTCACCATTATATGCATCGATATGACTTAAGTTTTGGCCAAGCTGGGTTGCCTGGCTCCTGTGCTTACCCCTATGTTCCCGATTATTCGGCTAGGCGGTAAAGGGAGCACCTCTGCGATTGTTACTGCCGGATCACCCGGATGTGTACCTCAGACTGGGTGAAGCCGAAAGCTAGCGTTCTTAAGGGAATATTCGATCGGTGGCCTAAAAGATGATCTTTTCACTTATTTATTTATGCGCCCCCAGATGCTTTTTCCCGCGTCTTTTTTGCAGAATGGGCATGCACTTTAGGGCATGCCTCCCAGGGAAAGGAACCCCTAACGGAACTATTCTCCCTGGAAGATGTTTCTTACTAACCATGTAATATAACATAACTAGTCGGACACTTGTCTGTTCACGCACTATTGACCCCTACGCCTGGTCTCCATGCATTCCTCGGTTCTTATATAATCGCATGGGAATTCGGACACACTCCGGACCGTCAGGTCCCGAGGCTGAAGCGAAAATGTGGGCCATAAAAAACGATCTACAATTTCAGCTTGGTGTTGGCATCTTGGAGATTGTTCTTCTCCCGCCTCACCTTTGTCAGTACCTTCTCACCAGCCTTCAGCTGGCGTAGGAGTTGTTGCCTTTCCGGACTCAATCCGGCGCCATCTGCAATTTCATTTGTCAGATTCGCACCCATGTCGCGCTTCGCAAAATACTTATCTTTCAAAGTGTATATTACTAGAGGGGGTCTCCTTGGGCTCCCCTGCCGCGGCTAGTGCGGCCTCAAGTTGGGCTTTGCACTCTTCCAGCTCCTGGGACAGTAGGGAATTCTTTTCTGTAAGAACCTACATAACAAATGATCCTTAAATCAGTTATTCTAACTGTTTCAAGTCTCGGGGGCTACTGGTATATATATATAATTACCAAAATTTTCTTACCCGTATGTCTTTTACATATTGCTCCGTGGCTCTGGCTAGACCATTTTGAGCGGCACGGAGGTACGCATCTCCCGAATTGAAGGCATCTAATGCCTCTCGGGAGAAACAAGCGTCGTGAAGAATTATCCGGCGATGCATGTGGTTCATGGCACTCTCCACCTCAGAGTTGGTGGCAGACAACCTGTCCACATCGTCCGTCGGAGGAGCGTCCGGTGTGCACCTCGTGTTCGCCTCCGCCTCCGGACCAGGCTTTGGAGCCTGGCTGGTGGAGGCGCGATTGGCAGCCTCTCCGGATATAGTCCGGCGAGGTCTCTTTGTCCTGAAGAGAGCACGAGCGTTAATATGCCTTGAAGGTATAACACCTGGGATAAGGGGGCGCGCCATACCTTTGCGTTGACGCCTCGGTCCGGACTGCACCTCTTCTCTGCCCACGGGGCCCTGCGGCCCCTCGTTGGCTTGTCGCCGCAGGTTCGGCCTCCTGTCTCAAAAACCTCCCCTGCAAAGCTTGGTTGTAATCGGGAAACTGAAAACACGACAGGGCGGACCCCTATTCGGGGTGCTGGGACTTCGATCTCAGTTACCTAGGAGGCCGGGATTAGCCCTGGGTAATCGGCCGTACTGGCCACCAAGGCGTTGTCCTTGCTCAATTGATGGAACACTCCATCAATCACCTCTACAGATAAGTCCGGATCCTCTTGAGAGGCCGGGTCAAGGGACCATCCTGGGTCCTCAGGTTGTGGAGAAGGGCTGTTTATTTCTTTAACAGCCTGGCGCAGTTCCTGCATTGAAGTCGTTAGACTGAATATTTAACAATGGGAATATAAAACGGATGGGCAAGTAAACCACTTACCCAGCTTGGGGGATTGTACATAGAAAAATCCACCCTGTGGGTTGACGCGGAGAAATTCCTCCTCTTCTCCCTTGTACAAAGCGAACAATGTCTTTGTTAGGGCCGCAGCCGAATCCGGTCCCTTACGGCCATAGCGGGTGGCGTCGTCCTCCCCGTTGAAATCCCACATGGGATGGCCTCTGTATTGTAGCGGCTGCACCCCTTGCATGATGCATGCGGCCATGACCCCAATCATGGTCAGTCCGGAATGAGCTAGCAATCTTATCCGGCCCATCAGGTAACGGACGTCCTTGTCACTTTCCCTCTGAGGGCTCTGTGGACGCCAACTTAGGCGCTTCTTTAGTGGAGCACTGTCGAACTCAGGGAGGCCGATCCGGACAGGATCCGGTAGCGGGAGGTCCTCTATGTAAAACCATTCCGAAGGCCAGTGCTCGGACGCCTTCTTTGGGGTTCCAGAAAGATATCCGGTCCCGGCGATGCGCCACACTTCGGCTCCGCCCACTTGAAATATTGACCCCTTCTGAGAACGGGGCACAAGGCAGAATAGCTCTTTCCACAGCCCGAAATGAGCCTCAACACCAAAAAACAGCTCGCAGAGGGCTACGAAGCCCGCGATATGCAATACGGAGGCAGGCGTAAGATTGTGTAGCTGGAGGCCATAGAACTCCAGGAGCCCCGGGAGAAACGGATGGATTGGAAATCCGAGCCCTCTTATTAAATAAGGGACAAGGCATACCTGATGGGGTTATGTACCTAGGGTAGGGTCATGGACCTGATCTAAGTACCTTACCCAAGGACACCCTCAGAAGAAGTCGCCTTCCAGTCGACTAACGAGGGACACACTCGACTGACTTGAAGGACTCGACCACGAAGACTCACTCGACCACCAGAAGGTCAAGAGGCACTCTGCACTGCAACGGCCTGTAATCAAGTAGACTTTATGATAGTAAAGGCACTTTATGTGGGGCGTTACCAGTAACGCCCCAGACTTAACTCACCTTAAACCCTCTCCTACGTGGGCTGGCTGGGGTCCTGGCGCACTCTATATAAGCCACCCCCCTCCACAGGCAGAAGGGTTCGGCACCTTGTAACTCATATACTCATAATCCACTCGACCGCCTCCGGGCTCCGAGACGTAGGGCTGTTACTTCCTCCGAGAAGGGCCTGAACTCGTACATCCTTTGTGCTTACAACCTCTCCATAGCTAGGACCTTGCCTCTCCATACCTACCCCCCACTCTACTGTCAGGCTTAGAACCACGACAGTTGGCGCCCACCTTGGGGCAGGTGTTTTAGCGATTTTGTGGAGAAGTTGCAATTCTTCCGAGTACTTTCATCATGGTGTCTGTTGGAGTTTTGGTCGGGGGTCAAGAGATCCGTCTCGGCACTCTCACCTTCATCGCCGACGACTCCGCGTGGCTCCATGAGGCTCCACTCGACGTTGATGCGCTCCCCGTCCGCGGTGCGACGCATTTTCATGCGTATGTCCGCGGCGTTCTGCTGCGGCAACCGTCGACCCAGTATCGGTCGGCTCCTCCATCGTCCACCCTCCCGGTATTCCGCCGGCGCAAGCGCTCGGGCCGGTCGAGGCTTTAGCGATGGGTGAGGCACGCGGTGGCTCGCCAATCGGCCACCACCCAAGTTGCGGCAATCGAGCCCGACGAACCTCTCTACGGCTTGTTCGATCAGTCGACTGGCTCCATAGAGACTGCATCCGAGTGCGGTAGCAGTGATCCAGCGGCGGAAATCTTGATGGTCGACGGGCCCCACAGTCCTCCTGGCTTCGCCCGTGGTGGTGGAGCAGGTGACGGCGGCGACCCTACACGAGGCTACGAAGAGTACCAGCCCGAGCCACTCGACTCTCTGCAAAGAGAGGAACTTCGCCGCAGGAACGAGGATCCCATGCATATGCCCATCGCAGGAGAAACCCCAGAGGCTCGTGCCTTGGAGGAGGCGCGTCTGGCCAATTTGGCCGAGCGCACTCGACTGGAGAATCTTTAGCGAGCACTCGACGAGCGCGCGCGGCAACGAGTTCCCGACACCAGTCGACGTCAACTCTTCCCGCCAACTCAGGTATATCGAACCCCAATTCAGAATTTAGCAGCTGCGACCCGTATAGCAGAGTCCATCCAGCCTTCGCAGTCGGAAGCTGGCAGAGGTTTGCTGCAGATCAGGGATCTGCTCCGGGCAGCAGGAGATCAGAATTCAGCCATGTCTCAGTCGCGCAACAGAATTCACAGTCGATCCGTCACTGTGAATACGATTCAGTCGGCTCACAGCCCCAGATCGCCTCCGCGGCGTGAAGGGCGCGAGAATCGGCGAGATCAATATGGCGACAGACTCGACCAAGATGATAGGCGTCGAGTGCCCTATTCCCCTCCGAGGGGTGGGTCTTACGCTCCTCGGCAGCCAGGTGATAGGCGTCAGTACAGTACAGGGCGTAGGGTTCCAGTCGACCCCAGAGAACCAGGCTTCGACGCGCGATCCATTATCGTGCAAGGGTTGGTTGACCGGAACAGAGCCCATCGAGGTGGACTCGACAGAGATGTACCCACAAGCAGTCGAGTGCATGTTTCTGGTCCTGAATGTTTCAGCAGAGCTATCAGAGCCACAGTTATCCCTCCCAATTTCAGGTTGGCAACAGGAGTCAGCAAGTTCACTGGTGAGTCTAAGCCTGAAACTTGGCTTGAAGACTACCGAGTGGCAGTTCAGATTGGTGGTGGGAACGACGAGGTGGCCATGAAGCATTTGCCCCTCATGTTGGAAGGTTCTGCCAGGGCATGGTTGACTCAATTACCTCCTAGCAGCATTTACACTTGGGAAGATCTGTCCGAGTGTTCGTCAGGACGTTTGAAGGAACTTGCAAGCGACCAGCTGGATTGACAGAGTTGCAAGTCTGCGTGCAGAAAACTAATGAGACTCTCAGAGAGTATATTCAGAGGTGGATCACTTTGCACCACACTGTGGAGAATGTGTCTGATCATCAGGCAGTCTGCGCCTTCAAAGATGGTGTCAAGAACAGAGAACTGAGTTTGAAGTTTGGTCGAACCGGTGACATGACCTTGAGTCGGATGATGGAGATTGCTACCAAGTACGCCAACGGCGAAGAAGAAGACCGACTCCGAAGCGGCAAGCACAAGCCGAGTCAGTCGGAAAAAGGAAACACCAGTCGGAAACAGAAGCGGAAGGCTGAACCGGCAGCTCCTGGAGAGGCTCTGGCCGTGACTCAAGGAAAGTTTAAGGGGAAACCAAAAGGATCCTGGAACCCCAAGAAGGTAAAGGATAAAGAAGGGAACGACGTGATGGATATGCCATGTCACATTCACACGAAGAAAGACGAAGAGGGGAATATCATTTACCCGAAGCACACCACTCGCCAATGTCGACTCCTGATCCAGCAGTTTCAGGGAAAACAGTCTAAGGACAAGGAGAAGGAGTCGGACAAGGCCGAAGACAAGGAGGACAGTGAGGAAGGATATCCGCATATCAACTCCACTCTGATGATCTTTGCAGATGTGGAAAGCAGAAGTCGACTGAAAGTGATTAACCGAGAGGTGAACATGGTTGCCCCCGCAAAAGCAAATTATCTGAAGTGGTCTCAAACACCCATCACATTCGACCAATCTGATCACCCGACTCATATTGCCACCCCTGGGAGGCAAGCTTTGGTGGTCGATCCAGTTGTCGAAGGCACTCGACTGACAAAGGTGCTGATGGATGGTGGAAGTGGGCTGAACTTATTGTATGCAGACACATTGAAAGGTATGGGCATTCCGATGTCCCGACTGAGCACTAGTAACATGAGCTTTCATGGAGTTATACCAGGGAAGAAGGCCGAGTCACTCGGCCAGATAGCTTTGGACGTGGTGTTTGGTGATTCGAAGCATTTTCGCAAAGAAAAGTTGACGTTTGAGGTCGTGGATTTTCAGAGTGCATATCATGCCATTTTGGGGAGACCAGCTTACGCACGATTTATGGCTCGACCATGCTACGTGTACCTCAAATTGAAGATGCCCGGCCCAAAGGAGTGATCACTGTCACCGGTGATCGGAAAAAGGCAGAAGAGTGCTTTCAGAAGGGCTCCAAGATCGCCGATTCCCAGGTGACAGCGGTCGAGTTCGAAGAATACAAGCAAAACGCAGATCCGAGTGACTTGCTGCGATCCAAGAAGCCCGCCACAGAGTCTGCATTCCAGTCGTCCGGTGAGACGAAGCCTGTTCACATTCACCCGACCGACCCCGAAGCAGCTCCGACCCGCATCTCCACGACACTCGACCCAAAATAGGAAGAAGCGCTCATCCAGTTCCTCCGTGAGAACTGGGACATTTTTGCATGGAAGCCCGCTGACATGCCAGGTGTTCCCAGGGGACTGGCTGAGCATCGCCTAAGAGTCGACTCATCTGCAAAACCAGTCAAAGAGCATCTTCGGCGGTCCGCCGTCCAGAAGAGAAAAGCCATTGGCGAAGAAGTGGCTCGACTGTTGGCGGCAGGATTTATCCGAGAGATATACCACTCCGAGTGGCTCGCTAATGTCGTCATGGTTCCTAAGAAGGACAAGTCGCTCCGAATGTGCATTGATTTCAAGCACATCAACCGGGCCTGCCCGAAAGATCATTTTCCTCTCCCTCGCATAGATCAAATTGTTGACTCGACCGCGGGATGTGAGAGGTTATCTTTTTTAGATGCCTACTCCGGGTACCACCAGATCCGTCTGTACGGGCCCGACGAGGTAAAAACAGCTTTCATCACTCCATTCGGGTGCTTCTGCTATATCACCATGCCATTCGGCCTCAAGAATGCCGGGGCCACATTCATGCGAATGATTCAGAAGTGTCTACTCACTCAAATCAGTCGGAATGTGGAAGCTTATATGGATGATATTGTTGTCAAGTCACGAAAAGGTTCCGACCTGCTCGCTGACCTCGCCGAAACATTTGCCAACCTCAGAAGGTATGATATCAAGCTCAATCCATCGAAGTGCACATTTGGAGTTCCTGGTGGCAAGTTACTCGGTTTTCTCGTTTCCGAACGGGGAATCGACGCTAACCCAGAGAAGATTGGCACTATTCTCCGAATGAAACGCCCTGTGCGAGTGCACGATGTCCAGAAGCTTACTGGATGCTTGGCCGCATTAAGTCGATTCATCTCACGACTCGGTGAAAAGGCATTGCCTCTTTACCGACTGATGAAGAAGACAGACAAGTTCGAGTGGACTCCAGAAGCTGATGCAGCGTTTGCCGAGCTAAAAGCTCTGCTCTCCACCCAGCCGGTGCTTGCTGCTCCAATCAGCAAAGAGCCTCTGTTGCTCTATATCGCAGCCACAGGACAAGTCGTCAGTACTGTGCTAACGGTCGAGCGGGAAGAAGAAGGAAAAGCTCTCAAAGTTCAGCGCCCAGTGTATTATTTGTCTGAAGTCTTGACTCCATCCAAGCAGAGATATCCTCATTATCAGAAGCTTGTATATGGAATATACATGACCACAAAGAAGGTTGCTCATTATTTCTCTGATCATTCCATCACAGTCGTCAGCGACGCTCCACTATCAGAGATTTTGCACAACAGGGATGCAACTGGTCGAGTGGCCAAATGGGCGATTGAACTTCTTCCCCTTGATATCAAGTTTGAGGCAAAGAAAGCCATTAAGTCCCAGGCAATAGCAGATTTCCTTGCCGAGTGGATTGAACAGCAGCAGCCGACTGAAGTTCACTCGGAGCATTGGACCATGTTTTTTGATGGCTCTAAGATGTTGAATGGTTCCGGTGCTGGGGTTGTCCTGGTTTCCCCCAGAGGAGATAAGCTCAGATATGTGCTCCAGATTCACTTTGATTCCTCCAACAATGAGGCAGAATATGAAGCCCTCTTATATGGGTTGCGCATGGCCATTTCACTCGGCGTCCGTCGCCTGATGGTCTATGGCGACTCGGATTTAGTGGTCAATCAGGTGATGAAAGAGTGGGACGTGAGAAGCCCAGCCATGACTGGATACTGCAGTGCAGTGAGGAAGCTGGAAAAGAAGTTCGAGGGGTTGGAGCTCCATCATATACCCCGACTGAAAAATCAAGCAGCTGATGATCTAGCAAAGATAGGTTCCAAGAGAGAAGCCATTCCGAGTGGTGTGTTCTTGGAGCATATACACACTCCGTCAGTCAAAGAGGATCCTTTCACCGAAGAAACTCCACAGCCCAAGAGTGCCACAGATCCGACTGAAGTTGAAGTCCCAGCGGTGGTCGACTTGATCATGGAGGTTTTGGTGGTCATTCCCGACTGGACGATTCCGTATGTCGCATATATCCTGAGGAAAGAGCTCCGGAGGATGAGGAAGAGGCTCGACAGATCGTCCGTCGATCTAAGGCCTTTACCGTAATCAAAGGACAATTATACAGAGAAAGCGCGACTGGAGTTGGTCAGAAGTGCATAACACCAGAAGAAGGTCGACTCATCCTCAATGATATTCACTCGGGGACCTGTGGTCATCATGCGTCCTCTCGGACCATCGTGGCCAAAGCATACCGAGCCGGATTTTACTGGCCAAAGGCGAATGAGATGGCAAAAGAGATAGTGGATAAGTGCGAGGGATGTCAATTCTACTCGAATATGTCACACAAGCCTGCGTCGGCTCTGAAGACCATCCACTCGTCTGGCCTTTCGCAGTATGGGGATTGGACATGGTCGGTCCTTTGAGAACAGGACGAAGTGGCTTCACGCATGTACTGGTGGCAGTCGACAAGTTCACCAAGTGGATCGAGGCTAAACCAATCAAGAGCCTTGACACCGGTACTGCTGTTAGCTTCATCAGGGAACTAATATTCAGATATGGAGTCCCACACAGCATCATTACGGATAATGGGTCGAACTTTGACTCAGAGGAATTCAGAGCTTTCTGCAACTCCCAGGGCACACGGGTCGACTACGCTTCAGTCGCCCATCCGCAGTCGAATGGACAAGCAGAGCGAGCTAATGGACTGATTCTTAAGGGATTGAAGCCTCGACTGATGCGTGATCTCAAACACGCGGCTGGAGCTTGGGTCGACGAACTTCCCTCAGTACTCTGGGGACTGCGGACCACACCTAATCGGTCGACCGGAAGAACTCCATTCTTCTTGGTCTACGGAGCTGAAGCAGTCTTGCCGAGTGATCTTCTCCACAATGCTCCTCGAGTTGAAATCTACAACGAAGCAGAGGCTGAACAAGCGCGGCAAGACGCAGTCGACCTTTTAGAGGAAGAAAGGGAGATGGCTCTGATCCGGTCGACCATCTACCAACAAGATTTGCGTCGTTTCCACGCCAGAAATGTGAGAGATCGAGCCTTCCAGGAAGGAGATTTGGTTCTTCGAGTGGATCAGCACAAACCACACAAGCTTGCTCCTTCTTGGGAAGGCCCCTTCATCGTCACCAAGGTTCTCCACAACGGGGCGTACCGTCTTTACAACGTCGAGCATAATATCGACGAGCCCCGAGCTTGGAACGCGAAGCTACTCCGCCCATTTTACACTTAAGTTTTATCACTCGGATGAGGTGCAATAAAGTACCTCTGTAGTTCATGGACCTCAAAATAATAGTGTCATAGTCCCTCCATAATTTCTGTCGCTTTTTATTTTTGTCCAATAAAATTCCCCCTCAGTGGGTGACTTAGCTGCGAATCCGTTTCGCCTAAGTTTGTAAAAATCCTACCAAGTGGCGAGCCAGACTCCCACTCGGAGGCTTAGCTGCGAATCTGTTTCGCCTAAGTTATCAAAATCCTACCGAGTGTAGAGCAACCCTCTCACTCGGAGGCTTAGCTGCAGCCCTGCGCTCGCCTAAGTTATCAAAATCCTACCGAGTGTAGAGCAACCCTCTCACTCGGGGGCTTAGCTGTAGTCCAAGCACTCGCCTAAGTTACAAAAATCCTACCGAGTGAAGAGCAACCCTCTCACTCGGGGGCTTAGCTGCAGCCCTGTGCTTGCCTAAGTTACAAAAATCCTACCGAGTGGCGAGCCAGACTCCCACTCGGAGGCTTAGCTGCGAATCTGTTTCGCCTAAGTTATCAAAATCCTACCGAGTGGTAAGCCAGCCTTCCACTCGGGGGCTTAGCTGCAGCCCTGTGCTCGCCTAAGTTACAAAAATCCTACCGAGTGGTAAGCCAGCCTTCCACTCGGGGGCTTAGCTGCAGTCCAAGCACTCGCCTAAGTTACAAAAATCCTACCGAGTGAAGAGCAACCCTCTCACTCGGGGGCTTAGCTGCAGCCCTGTGCTCGCCTAAGTTACAAAAATCCTACCGAGTGGTAAGCCAGCCTTCCACTCGGGGGCTTAGCTGCGAATCCGTTTCGCCTAAGTTATCAAAATCCTACCGAGTGGTAAGCAACCCTCTCACTCGGGGGCTTAGCTGCAGCCCTGTGCTCGCCTAAGTTACAAAAATCCTACCGAGTGAAGAGCAACCCTCTCACTCGGGGGCTTAGCTGCAGCCCTGTGCTCGCCTAAGTTACAAAAATCCTACCGAGTGAAGAGCAACCCTCTCACTCGGAGGCTTAGCTGCAGTCCAAACACTCGCCTAAGTTATAAAAATCCTACCGAGTGAGGAGCAACCCCCCCACTCGGAGGCTTAGCTGCGAATCCGTTTCGCCTAAGTTATCAAAATCCTACCGAGTGTAGAGCAACCCTCTCACTCAGGGGCTTAGCTGCAGTCCAAGCACTTGCCTAAGTTATCAAAATCCTACCGAGTGTAGAGCAACCCTCTCACTCGGAGGCTTAGCTGCAGTCCAAGCACTCGCCTAAGTTATCGAAATCCTGCCGAGTGAAGAGTAAACCTTTCACTCGGGGGCTTAGCTGCAGCCCAGTGCTCGCCTAAGTGGACTGAAGAATAAGTCGATTGCAGTAAAGGCGCCTTGCTTTGAACCTGCAAAAGACATTTCGAGCCAAAGGCAATCATATTCAAGCACCAAATTCAAGTTTGAATCGATATCTAAAGGAACCGAGAGTGCTCAGGTGTTAAGCCTGTTAAAGTTTATCGGTTACAATTCCACTCGGCATACCGAGGCAAATTTAAAAGCGTCGAGCCAGAAGAAGTTTTTTACCCCTCCTGTGGAGGGCTGGAAGGAGCAACGAATTCATCAAGGTCAATTCCGTCGGCGATCCGAGTGGCAGCTGCAAGGAAAGTTTCCATAAAGGACCTGAAGTCGTGCTTCTTGGTATTGGCCACCCGAAGGGCCGCCAGCTTCTCTTCTCGTGCATCCTTACAGTGGACTCGGGCAAGACACAGAGCAACATCTGCACCACACCGAGCCGAGGACTTCTTCCATTCCTGCACTCGACCAGGGATCGTGTTCAACCGGGCCATCAGCGATTCAAGGTCATTCTGAAGTGTCTCCTCAGGCCAAAGTGTCGAGTCGATGCGAGATGTGGCGGCCTTCAGCCTTGCGAGATAGTCCACGACAGCTGCAACACGGGACTCCAGTCGGAGAACATCCATGGCAACTTCATCGTTCACCGGAGAATTGACGGGGTCGAGGTTTGGCTCCAGCCGGCTAGTTTCTTCTTCAAAGTTTTGACAAAATTCTGCAAGGGTGATCACTAAGTCAAGGAGATGGTCGAATGGAAAAATCACAATTGGAAATGTCTGCCAAGCATAGAGGTTTACCTTCAAGCATAAGAAACAGCTTCTTGGCAAGCCCACTCAGGAAGGCCTCCAGATCAGTTTTCTTCCCAGTCAATTTGGCGACTTGGTCGGTCAGGGCAGCTTTATCAGTTTTCAGTCGACTGACCTCCTTGTTGGCAATCCCAAGAGCAGCTTTCAGATTGGTATTGTCTTGTTCGAGCTTGGTGACTGAAGCTAACTTCTCGTCAGCAAGCTTGATCTTCTCAGCTAGCTCAAGGTCTTTCTTCTGTTGGGCCTCCCTTACCTTACCTGCAAGTTACAGCAAGATCAGATTTTGAAACAAGCAAGGGGAAAAGCAGTCGTCAGGGTCTCACCAAACATACCTTCGGTCTCCTCCTTTGCCTTTGTCAGCTTCTCCTGAACCAGCTTCAAGCTCAGCTCGACTTGAGTATGCTTGTGTTCCAGCTCTGAGTAGCGAGCCACAAGATCACAAGAGTTCTGCGAAGAACCAATCGACTAAATGTCAAATATAATTCACTTCCGAGTGAAAAAGGGAAAAACTCACGTTTCTAAGACTACAGCCGAATACAAGCATTCGACCGTAGTCTCGGGGACTACACCCAGTGGGTGCACTCAGCGTGCCCCCACTAATCCTGTTGAAGACAAAGTCGACCAGTCGACCTCAAAAAAAAAGATGTATTCTCTAAGACTGTGATCAACTGCAAGCAGTCGACCACAGTCTCGGGGACTACACCCAGTGGGTGCACTCAGCGTGCCCCCACCGGTTTGTGAAATCCAGTCAACATAGTCGACTGACAGAAAAATTGACATCATAAAGCCTAAGGCCGACTGCCAGCAGTCGACCTTAGCCTTGGGGACTACACCCAGCGGGTGCACTCAGCGTGCCCCCGCTAACACGGAGTTTTATCGACACACCCAGTGGGTGACTACTATAAATTCCGGAAAAGAAAAGTTTTTGGTAGCATATCCAATAGAACAAACAGCGGTCGACTGGCCTGGACATTGCTTTGAAGGGCAGAACTGGCGTCATAAGCCGCCTGACTCGCATCCCGGATGGTCTTCAGCTGCTCCATCATGATTCCCGCTTGGCGTATCGCCTCCTTCGCTGCGCCGGCTTGGTCCTCTGGGACATGGTGCGTCGTGAAGAGGGAGGGCTGCTGAGCACTCGTCAATGGATCTGCGAAGGACACCGTGTGTCGAGTGATGTTCTCTTCCTCCACAGTCAGAATCTCGGGCGCCGTCACATCCTGAGGCACCTTACTGGCGGACGTTTTCCGATTCCTCCTGCGCTTCAGCGGCTCTTCAGCCTCATCATCATCAGGGAGATTGATAACAGTATTGGGTGGAGCTACAGAGAAAGATCAGGATCAGAGATCGCGAGTCAGTCGACTAAGAACAGCGTTAAGAATACAGTACCTGGGTTCAAAGTTGCTGCGTCCTCCATCTCGTGGTCATCAGCCCGGGCCGAGGTTTCAGAAGTAGCAGCACTGCAACTGCAAAGGATCAGTCGACTAACTTCAGCATCGACCAGAGACAAAGTTCACACAAAATAAGAAAATATGAGCAGCACGGTTACCCTGATATGGTGGGGATGGACACCTTCATCTTTGGCAGGAGCTTGATCGGCTTCGACGAGGCCGCCCTGGGCTGCTTCGGCGCCTTTTCAGCGGGCACCGGAGAGGTGGTCCGAGGGCGCTTGGTCGACTGAGTGGCGGTCGCAACCCCCTTACCACGTTCGGTCGAAAGGTCTTGGACAAGCTTCGACCGCCTTTCTGAGCGCGGTGGTACGACCTCCTCCTCCTCTTCTTCCTCGTCCTCGACGTCATCTTCATCACCGTCATCATCATCATCGTCGTCATCATCCTCTGCAACATCCGAGTCCCATTCCTCCTCTTCCTGGCTCTCGCCCCCGCTCGCCTCGCCCTCCTCAGTCGAAGCTTGTGCCCCATTGGGCATCGAGTACAGCTCGGTGAGGGCCTAGCAGATGTCCAGACAAGGATCAGTCGACCAGTCGGCAGGGTAAACAGAAATGAATGCGACAAGAGCGCAGTGGAGAGCAGGGCAAGTGTACCTTGTTTGGGTCGCTGTTGTGGTCGAGTGGAGGAATCCTTCTGGCTCCGCGTGGGTTATCCTTATTTCCGGTAACGGCTACCATCCATCTTTCCAGAGTGACGTCGTCGACTGCTTCTGGATGGACTCTAGTCTCGTCTTCGGTCCCACAGTACAACCACATGCAGTGGCTCCGGAACTGAAGGGGCTGGATGCGACGCCTGAGGAAGACCTCCAGGAGGTCCATGCCCGTCACTCCCTCCCGAACCAACTGCACCACGCGCTCCATCAACATCTTCACGTCAGCTTTCTCCTCCGGAATCAGCTTCAGAGGGGAGGGCTTGTTCACTCGGTCCATGGTAAACGGAGGGAGTCCACTCGACTGCCCTGGCGTCGACTGGACCTGGCAGTAGAACCAAGTCGACTGCCAGCCTCTGACGGACTCGGGAAAGGTCATGGGCGGGAAGGTGCTTTTAGTCCTCACCTGGATCCCCAGGCCCCCACACATTTCGACGACTCAGGTTCTCTCATCACCTGGGCTCGCCTTCTTCACGGTCTGAGAGCGACACGTGAATATATGTTTGAACAAACCCCAGTGCGGTCGACAGCCCAAGAAACCCTCACACATGGACACGAATGCAGCAAGATAGGCAATGGAGTTTGGGGTAAAGTGGTGGAGCTGCGCTCCGAAGAAATTCAAGAAGCCACGGAAGAAAACACTCGGCGGCAAAGAAAACCCACGATCAACATGGGTGGCCAAAAGCACACGCTCACCCTCTTCAGGCTGAGGCTGCCACTCCTTCCTCAGAAGCCTCGCAGCTCCGTGAGGGATCAAGCCCTCGTTGGCCATGTCGAGGAGGTCATTCTCTGTGATGGTCGACTGGATCCAGTCTCCTTGGACCCAGCCCTTCGGCAGGCGGGATCTGGACGAGGACCCTCTGCGGCTGGTGGATCTCCCCTTCGCCTTCTCCGACGCCGACGCCTTCTTTGCGCGCTCCAGCGCCGCCGTCTTCTCCTTGGCCATGGTCGCCGGCGAGATGCGCGAAGGGAAGTGGTGCGGGGGCGAGAGCGAGCACGCTGGGCGGGGAAGAAGGAAGCAGAGAGAGGGAGAGAATGCTGAGGCGCAGCACAGAAATCCTCGCCGGGCACATTTATAAGGTTCCTTCCGAGTGGATGACAGGTGGGCCCGTCGATCTAATCATATCTGGGAGCAGTTATGCAGACGGGATACGTGGCAAAAAAGGCGGCACGGAGATCGAGGCGTCTATGCCCCGTCCCATCCGAACGCCGCGGTCTGCCCCGCTTCGCGCGCGTCCCCAAATTTCGCATCCCGCGGAATTCGCGAACAACAAATCAGTTTGTCAGACGCGGTGTTTCCGGCGATCCGTCGCTTGGAGATCGTCGAAGCCCAAAAGATCACTCAACGCAAAAATAGAATGGATCGAGTCGACTGAAGGCGAATTGCTCCCTGTCGACGAAGAGATTCTTTGGTCCAGGACAACGCACGACCAGGGCACAAAGGTTAATCGGAAACGACATCAACTCCTTCCTCACTCGAAGCCTCAATCCATTCGGGGGCTAATGATGGGGTTATGTACCTAGGGTAGGGTCATGGACCTGATCTAAGTACCTTACCCAAGGACACCCTCAGAAGAAGTCGCCTTCCAGTCGACTAACGAGGGACACACTCGACTGACTTGAAGGACTCGACCACGAAGACTCACTCGACCACCAGAAGGTTAAGAGGCACTCTGCACTGCAACGGCCTGTAATCAAGTAGACTTTATGATAGTAAAGGCACTTTATGTGGGGCGTTACCAGTAACGCCCCAGACTTAACTCACCTTAAACCCTCTCCTACGTGGGCTGGCTGGCGTCCTGGCGCACTCTATATAAGCCACCCCCCTCCACAGGCAGAAGGGTTCGGCACCTTGTAACTCATATACTCATAATCCACTCGACCGCCTCCGGGCTCCGAGACGTAGGGCTGTTACTTCCTCCGAGAAGGGCCTGAACTCGTACATCCTTTGTGCTTACAACCTCTCCATAGCTAGGACCTTGCCTCTCCATACCTACCCCCCACTCTACTGTCAGGCTTAGAACCACGACAATACCCGCTCTCCTTTGGAGGGATTAGGGGCACCCTCTGCTTGCTCTCCGCCATTATAGATGGCAAGACCGGCTCGAACCAGGACGATATAGGCCGGGGGGAGAAATCCCTTGGTCTGGAGCGTTACTAGCTCGCTATGCGGGATGGAGCATCTCTCCCAATATCCAGGCTGAGGGTTGGAAGGGCGAAAGGAGGAGTTGCGACGGCTGGCCATGTTAGAATGGACCTTTCTCGGATGCGCTCTGATGAACACTCGCGAAGGGGAGAAGGTGTGGTTTGGATCTAAATCCTCGTCCCTTTAAATGGGCGGCTCATTTACGCGGCTAGGGGTGTGGATGTAAAAACACTCAGACCTTTCATATTCGTTTGACACGTGGGAGACGACCATTATTGGGCGTAGAAGCCAAGGAGCGCAACATTTACAAGAAACCGGACTTTATTCAACAGGTACACGGAATTTGGAGGAGAACCCGCCTTGCAATGCGGAAGACAATCTGCGCGCCGGACTCATCGTCATTGAAGCCTGGTTCGGGGGCTACTGAGGGAGTCCTGGATTAGGGGGTGTCCGGATGGCCGGACTATACCTTCAGCCGGACTCCTGGACTATGAAGATACAAGATTGAATACTTCGTCCCGTGTCCAGAAGGGACTTTCCTTGGCGTGGAAGGCAAGCTTGGCGATACGGATATGTAGATCTCCTACCATTTTAGCCGACTTTGTGTAACCCTAACCCTCTCCGGTGTCTATATAAACCGGAGGGTTTTAGTCCGTAGGACAACATGCAGAACAACAATCATACCATAGGCTAGCTTCTAGGGTTTAGCCTCTTCGATCTCGTGGTCGATCTACTCTTGTACTACCCATATCATCAATATTAATCAAGCAGGACGTAGGGTTTTACCTCCATCAAGAGGGCCCGAACCTGGGTAAAACTTCGTGTCCCTTGCCTCCTGTTACCATCCGTCCTAGACGCACAGTTTGGGACCCCCTACCGGAGATCCGCCGGTTTTGACACCGACAATGACTACTACACACAATGCAGTGAAGAAAAACCATTACTACCTCCATCAAGTCTTCGGGCGCACCTGGGCAATCCTGTCACATCTGTATGGTGAAGACGATCTAAAGAAAATGGGTCTCAATGAAGATTTTGACTGGTCTGCACCTCCACCGAAGAAATTCAAGATGGTCAAGGTTCCTTCTCTGGTGGCCAGCTCATATTCTTCATCGCGTGACACTGATGAAAATGAGGACTTGGATGACACTGCGGCAGGCACTACTACAACAATCGACCCCAACAACGCTGGCGCTCCTTCATCACCTTGATATTCTTCAGGGGCGTTAGTCCTAATATTCGATCCTTTTGGTCATTTGATGACAAAGGGGGAGAATTTTGAGTTAGTCTTCAAGTGGGTCTTTCTATATGGGCATTTTTTTTCAAGTTACAACTCTCGTTCTTCTGAGAATTTATTGGATCGAGTTGTAAACTTAAACTCGATGGTGATATGATACTCTTGATACGTTTTTCTACATGCTTATTCCTCGTTAATATTATTGCACGCATGCTGAATTACATCAGTCACCATATTTCATCATGTATTTCAAATTCTTCACTGTTATATGTCAAATGCGTGTATGAATTACAAGATATAGGGGGAGATCTCCATGATTCAACTCTTCAAGTGTGCATTGCTTCAAAAGAAAATTCCTCACTATGCACATCTTCAGGGGGAGTTCTTCTATATCTTGCACTCAAATTCCTAAATATCAGTATTTACACTTCATATGTTTATCCCCGTTGAAAACTTAACCTATATTGTCATCAATCACCAAAAAGGGGGAGATTGTAAGTGCATCTAGTGCCCCTTAGTGATTTTGGTGTATTGAAGACTTATAGGTTAAGGGACTAATGTGTTTATGAGTGTACATAGGTCTATAAGTCTATGAGGAGTTTGATATTTACAGAGAAAGTTGACCCCTAAAAATGAAGTTCTTCGTCTGAAGACTTTGGTATTCTGAAGACTTTCTAAAGACTTTGAAAGTGAAGAAATTGGTGTGACCTTGAAGACTTGGTATTCATTCGAGGAACATCAAGCGTGAAGACTTTTGTTTTCATAGTTTCATTTTCTCTTTCTTGAGTCATAGGAAACACCGTACTGTTAAAGGGGGTCGAGGAAATACTAAGGAAAAATTTCCAGGTGATGCTCAACTCAAAATCCTACACCTACATATCCCTTCGAGTGAAGCCATTGGAAATCTCATACAGTTCAGTCAATTTCTTCAGTGACAGAGACGACGTTCTTCTGGTCTCTGAGGAATTTGTCCTGACTGAGGAGTTAGGAATTCGCCAGTGCGGATTGCCTACACAGTGAGGAACATGATAGCCCTGAGGATTTTGCTACTCAAAATTCCGACCGTTGTTGTGCTATGCGCCAGCTGTCCCAAAATATCTATCCACCTAACGGTCATATCATTGAAGGGCATTTATGCCTTATCATGTCGGGCTGCTCCCTAGGCTATAAATAGCCGCCCCCTACAACCACTAGCTGGTTGGCTGCTCCGAGAGAAACTGACACTTTTCATTTGAGAGCAACCCATCCTCCGAGGACTTTGAGCGAAAATCATCAAGTGAGGAAAAACCCAAAACCTAAACACCTACAAACCCCAAGTGATTGAGCATCATTGAAGAGATTGATCCTGCGTGGATCCGACGCTTGTTACCTTTGAAGACTGTGCTTCTTCTAGACGGTTAGGCGTCATGGTCTAGAGCATCCAAGAGGAATTGTGGATCGCCGAGTGACCAAGTTTGTGAAGGTTTGGAAGTCGCCTGAAGACTTACCACGAGTGATTGGGCGAGGTCTGTGTGACCTTAGCTCAAGGAGAATACGGTGAGGACTTGGTGTCCTGAGCTGCGTGCTCAGGACTGGGTGTCCGGGACTGTGTGTCCTCGAGTTTAAATACTCAGCCGCTCCAACCAGACGTACAACTGAGACAACAGTTGGAACTGGTCTACCAAATCATTGTCTTCACCAAGCTTACTAGTTCTATTTTCTCAACTCTTTAATTTCCTCATAATTGTGTTGTGTGCTTGTTCATATCTGTGTTTGAAGACTTTGACTGAAGACTTTCTCAATTTCCTCAGTTCAATTTCTTCAGTCTGTTTGTCTTCATCCTGTGGTATCCTGAGCTTACGCTTCCTGTACTCTGTGCCTGTCTTCATTTCATCATGATGACTATGCTTGTATTCTGTTATGTTTACTTTTGAGTACTCATTCCACTGCTAGTAGTTCTTCGCCAAGGAATTTCCTCACCGGCAAATTCCTCAGTGAAGAATTTCGTAAAAATCGCCTATTCACCCCCCCTCTAGTCGATATAACGCACTTTCACCCTCCGTGTATATAAAGGAGTGGAGGAGGGGGAGGGGGCCGGCCTCCTAGGCGCGCCCCAAGGGGAGTCCTACTCCCACTGGGAGTAGGATTCCCCCTTCCCTTGTTGGATTAGGAGAGAAGGAAGGGGGAGGAAGGAGGAAGAAAAGGGGGGGGGCCTCTCAATTAGGATTGGGCTTGGGGGGGCGGCCCCTCCTTTGCTCCCTTCTCCTCTCTCCCACTATGGCCCAATAAGGCCCATATACCTCCCGGGGGGGTTCCGGTAACCTCCCGGTACATCGGTAAATGCCCGATCTCACCCGGAACCATTCCGATGTCCAAATATAGTCGTCCAATATATCGATCTCTATGTCTCGACCATTTTGAGACTCCTCGTCATGTCTTTGATCATATCCGGGACTCCGAACTACCTTCGGTACATCAAAACACATAAACTCATAATACGATCATCACCGAACGTTAAGCGTGCGGACCCTACGGGTTCGAGAACTATGTAGACATGACCGAGACACGTCTCTGGTCAATAACCAATAGAGGAACCTGGATGCTCATATTTCTTCCTACATATTCTACGAAGATCTTTATCGGTCAAACTGCATAACGATATACGTTATTCCCTTTGTCATCGGCATGTTACTTGCCCGAGATTTGATCGTTGGTATCTCAATACCTAGTTCAATCTCATTGCCGGCAAGTCTCTTTACTCGTTCTGTAATGCTACATCCCGTAACTAACTCATTAGCTACATTGGTTGCAAGTTTTGTAGTGACGTACACTACCGAGAGGGCCCAGAGATACCTCTCCGACAATCGGAGTGAAAATCCTAATCTCAATCTATGCCAGCTCAACAAACACCATCGGAGACACCTGTAGAGCGCCTTTATAATCACCTAATTACGTTGTGACATTTGGTAGCACACAAAGTGTTCCTCCGGTATTTGGGAGTTGCATGATCTCATAGTCATAGGAACATGTATAAGTTATGGAGGAAGCAATAGCAACAAACTAAACGATTATCGTGCTAAGCTAACGGATGGGTCAAGTCAATCACATCATTCTCTAATGATGTGATCCTGTTAATCAAATGACAACTCATGTCTATGGTTAGGAAACATAACCATCATTGATTCAACGAGCTAGTCAAGTAGAGGCAAACTAGTGACACTCTATTTGTCTATGTATTCACACATGTACTAAGTTTCCGGTTAATACAATTCTAGCATGAATAATAAACATTTATCATGATATAAGGAAATATAAATAACAACTTTATTATTGCCTCTAGGAAATATTTCCTTCAGTCTCCCACTTGCACTAGAGTCAATAATCTAGATTACATTGTAATGATTCTAACACCCATGGAGTCTTGGTGCTGATCATGTTTTGCTCATGAGAGAGGCTTAGTCAACGGTTCTGCATCATTCAGATCCGTATATATCTTGCAAATCTCTATGTCTGCCTCCTTGACTTGATCGCGGATAGAATTGAAGCGTCTCTTGATGTGCTTGGTTCTCTTGTGAATCTGGATTCCTTTGCCAAGGCAATTGCACCAGTATTGTCACAAAAGATTTTCATTGGACCCGATGCACTAGGTATGACACCTAGATCGGATATGAACTCCTTCATCCAGACTCCTTCATTTGCTGCTTCCGAAGCAGCTATGTATTCTGCTTCACACGTAGATCCCGCCACGACGCTCTAGTTGGAACTGCACCAACTGATAGCTCCACCATTTAATAAAAACATGTATTCAATTTGTGACTTAGATTCATCCGGATCAGTGTCAAAACTTGCATCGACGTAACCGTTTACGACGAGCTCTTTGTCACCTCCATATAAGAGAAACATATCCTTAGTCCTTTTTAGGTATTTCAGGATATTCTTGACTGCTGCCCAGTGATCCACTCCTGGATTACTTTGGTACCTCCCTGCTAAAATGATAGCAAGGCACACATCAGGTCTGGTACACAGCATTGCATACATGATAGAGCCTATGGCTGAAGCTAGGGAACACCTTTCATTTTCTCTCTATCTTCTGCAGTGGTCGGGTATTGAGTCTGAGTCAACTTCACACCTTATAATACATGCAAGAACCCTTTCTTTGCCTGATCCATTTTGAACTTCTTTAAAACTTTACCAAGGTATGTGCTTTGTGAAAGTCCAATTAAGCATCTTGATCTATCTCTATAGATCTTTATGCCCAATATATAAGCAGCTTCACCGAGGTCTTTCATTGAAAAATTCTTATTCAAGTATCCTTTTATGCTATTCAGAAATTCAGTATCATTTCTGATCAACAATATGTCATCTACATATAATATCAGAAATTCTATGGAGCTCCCACTCACTTTCTTGTAAATACAGGCTTCTCCAAAAGTCTGTATAAAACCATATGCTTTGATCACACTATCAAAACTTATATTCCAACTCCGAGAGGCTTGCATCAGTCCATAAATGGATCGCTGGAGCTTGCTGATACGTCCATTTTGCATCATGCTTTTACATCAATATTTATTGCATTGTGGGCTGTTATTTCACATTATGTCACCATACTTATGTCTATTCTCTCTTATTTTACAAGGTTTACATAAGGAGGGAGAATGCCGGCAGCTGGAATTCTGGGCTGGAAAAGGAGCAAATATTAGAGACCTATTCTGCACAACTCCAAAAGTCCTGAAACTCCACGGAATACCTTATAATAAATAATGAAAAATCCTCGCCAAAGATGAAGACCAGGGGGCCCACACCCTTCCCACGAGGGTGGGGGGCGGGCCCCCCTAGGGCGCGCCCTCTACCTCGTGGGCCCCCTGGTGGCTCTCCGATGAGCATCTTCTCCTATATGAAGTCTTTCATCGAGAAAAAAAGAAGAAGCAACCTTTCGGGACGAAACTCCGCCGCCACGAGGCGGAACCTTGGCGGATCCAGTCTAGAGCTTCGGCAGAGCTGTTCTACCGGAGAAACTTCCCTCCCGGAGGGGGAAATCATTGCCATCGTCATCACCAACGCTCCTCTCATTGGGAGAGGGCAATCTCCATCAACATCTTCATCAGCACCATCTCATCTCAAAACCCTAGTTCATCTCTTGTATCCAATTCTTGTCTCCAAGTCCGGGATTGGTGCTAGTAGGTTGCTAGTAGTGTTAATTACTCCTTGTAGTTGATGCTAGTTGGTTTAATTGGTGGAAGATCATATGTTCAGATCCTTTATGCATATTATTACCCCTCTGATTATGAACATGAATATGCTTTGTGAGTAGTTACGTTTGTTCCTGAGGACAAGGGAGAAGTCTTGCTATTAGTAGTCATGTGAATTTGGTATTCGTTCGATATTTTGATGAGATGTATGTTGTCTAGACTCTAGTGGTGTTATGTGAACGTTGACTACATAACACTTCACCATTATTTGGACCTAGAGGAAGGCATTGGGAAGTAATAAGTAGATGATGGGTTGCTAGAGTGACAGAAGCTTAAACCCTAGTTTATGTGTTGCTTCGTAAGGGGCTGATTTGGATCCATATGTTTCATGCTATGGTTAGGTTTACCTTAATACTTTTGTTGTAGTTGCGGATGCTTGCAATAGAGGTTAATCATAAGTGGGATGCTTGTTCAAGTAAGAACAGCACCCAAGCACCGGTCCACCCACATGTCAAATTATCAAAGTACCGAACGTGAATCATATGAACATGATGAAAACTAGCTTGACGATATTCTCATGTGTCCTCGGGAGCGCTTTTCCTTATATAAGAGTTTGTCCAGGCTTGTCCTTTGCTACAAAAAGGATTGGGCCACCTTGCGGCACTTTATTTACTTTTGTTACTTGTTGCTCGTTACAAATTATCTCATCACAAAACTATCTGTTACCACTTATTTCAGTACTTGCAGAGAATACCTTGCTGAAAACCGCTTATCATTTCCTTCTGCTCCTCGTTGGGTTCGACACTCTTACTTATCGAAAGGACTACGATAGATCCCCTATACTTGTGGGTCATCAAGACTCTTTTCTCGCGCCGTTGCCGGGGAGTGAAGCGCCTTTGGTAGGTGGAATTTGGTAAGAAAAAAAATTATATAGTGTGCTGAAATTTACTGTCACTTGTTATTATGGAAAGTAATCCTCCGAGGGGCTTGTTCGGGGTATCTTCACCCCGACCAGTAGAACAAAGAGTTGCTCCTCAACCTACTGAACCTATTGAAAATGAAATTCCTTATGAGTATCCTTCAGGTATGATAGAAAAACTGCTAGCTAATCCTTTTACAAGAGATGGAACAAAGCATCCCGATGAACACCTAATATATGTGGATGAAGTTTGTGGATTATTTAAGCTTGCAGATATACCCGATGATGTTGCTAAGAAGAAGTTCTTCCCTTTATCTTTGAAGGGAGACGTATTGATATGGTATAGGCTATGTGATGATACAAGATCATGGAATTATAGAAGATTGAAATTGTAATTTCATCAAAAGTATTACCCTATGCATCTTGTTCATCGTGACCGCAATTATATATATAATTTTTGGCCTCGCGAAGGAGAAAGCATCGCTCAAGCTTGGGGGAGGCTTAAATCAATGTTATATTCATGCCCCAATCATGATCTCCCAAGAGAAACAATTCTTCAAAAAATTTATGCTCGGCTTTCTAAAAACAATCGCACCATGCTCGATACTTCTTGTGTTGGCTCTTTTATGATGAAGACTATTGGATTTAGATGGGATTTATTGGATAGAATTAAATGCAACTCTGAAGATTGGGATCTTGACAAAGGTAAGGAGTCAGGTATGACACCTAAGTTTGATTGTGTTAAATCTTTTATGGATACCGATATTTTCCGTAAGTTTAGCACTAAATATGGACTTGATTCTAAGATAGTAGCTTCTTTATGTGAATCTTTTGCTACTTATGTTGATCTCCCTAAGGAGAAGTGGTTTAAATATCATCCTCCCATAGAAGTAAAAGTAGCTGCACCCATTAAAGTTGAATAAAAGACTGTCACTTATAATGATCCTATTGTTCCTACTTGTTATGTTAAGAAACCACCTTTCCCTGTTAGGATAAAGGATCATGCTAAAGCTTCAACTGTGGTTCGTAAAAGCAATATTAAAACATATACCCCTCCTGAGCAAGTTAAAGTAGAACCTAATATTGTTGTTGTTAAAGATCTCTTGTCTGATAATATTGATGAGCATGTTATTTAGTTCTGCGGTGAAACTGCTAGAATTGCTAAACCTTGTGCTAAGGATAAACATAGACCTGTGGTAGGTGTGCCTGTTATTTCTGTTAAAATAGGAGATCATTGTTATCATGGCTTATGTGATATGGGTGCTAGTGCTAGTGAAATACCTATTGACTTATACAAAGAAATTATGCATGACATTGCACCTGTTGAGTTAGAAGAAATTGATGTTACTATTAAACTTGCTAATAGAGATACTATTTAACCAATGGGAATTGTTAGAGATGTTGAAGTCTTGTGTGGGAAAACTAAATATCCTGCTGATTTTCTTGTTCTTGGTTCCCCACAAGATAGCTTTTGTCCCATTATATTTGGTAGACCCTTCTTAAATACTGTTAATGCTACCATAGATTGCACAAGTGATGTTGTTACTGTCGACTTAGATGATATGACTCATGAGTTTAATTTCTTTAAATTTAGTAAACAACACCGTGAAGAAGAATTTCCTAGTAAGGATGAAATTATTGGTCTTGCTTCTATTGCCGTACCTCCTAGTGATCCTTTAGAACAATATTTGCTAGACCATGAGAATAATATGTTTATGAATGAAAGAAGGGAAATAGTGTAAGTATTCTTTAAACAGGAACCTATTCTGAAACACAATTTGCCTGTTGAAATCCTAGGGAATCCTCCTCCACCTAAGGGTGATCCGTGTTTGAGCTTAAACCGTTGCCTGATAATCTTAAATATGATTATATTGATGAAAAGAAGATATATCCTGTTATTATTAGTGCTAACCTTTCAGAGCATGAAGAAGAAAGATTATTGAAAACTCTGAAGAAGCAACGTGCTGCTATTGGATATACTCTTGATGATCTTAAGGGCATTAGTCCCACTCTATGTCAACATAAAATAAATTTGGAAGCAGATGCCAAACCAGTTCGTGATCCTCAACGACGTCTGAATCCTAAAATGAAAGAAGTGGTAAGAAAAGAAATACTAAAGCTTCTGGAGGTAGGTATAATTTATCACGTTGTTGATAGTCAGTGGGTAAGTCCTGTTCATTGTGTCCCTAAGAAGGGAGGTATTACTGTTGTTCCTAATGATAAAGATGAATTGATTCCACAAAGAATTATTACAGGTTATAGGATGGTAATTGATTTCCGCAAATTAAATAAGGCTACTAAGAAAGATCATTACCCGTTACCATTTATCGATCAAATGCTAGAAAGATTATGCAAACATACACATTACTGCTTTCTAGATGGTTATTCTGGTTTCTCTCAAATACCTGTGTCGGCTAAAGATCAATGAAGGACTACTTTTACATGCCCTTTTGGTACTTTTGCTTATAGACGTATGCCTTTTGGTTTATGTAATGCACCTGCTACCTTTCAAAGATGCATGATGGCAATATTCTCTGACTTTTGTGAAAAGATTTGTGAGGTTTTCATGGACGACTTTTCGGCATATGGATCTTCTTTTGATGATTGCTTGAGCAATCTTAATCGAGTTTTGCAGAGATGTGAAGAAACTAATCTTGTCTTGAATTGGGAAAAGTGCCACTTTATGGTTAATGAAGGTATTGTCTTGGGGCATAAAGTTTCTGAAAGAGGTAGTGAAGTTGATAAAGCCAAGGTTGATGCTATTGAAAAGATACCATGTCCCAAGGACATCAAAGGTATAAGAAGTTTCCTTGGTCACGCCGGATTTTATAGGAGGTTCATTAAGGACTTCTCAAAAATTTCTCGGTCTCTGACTAATTTATTACAAAAAGATATACCATTAGTCTTTGATGATGATTGTGTAGAATCATTTGAAATACTTAAGAAAGCATTAGTCTCTGCACCTATTGTTCAGCCACCCGATTGAAATTTACCCTTTGAAATTATGTGTGATGCTAGCGCTTATGCTGTAGGTGCTGTTCTAGGGCAAAGAGTTGATAAGAAATTAAATGTTATCCATTATGCTAGTAAGACTCTAGACAATGCTCAAAGAAATTATGATACTACTGAAAAAGAACTTTTAGCAATTGTATTTGCTTGTGATAAGTTCAGACCTTATATTGTTGATTCTAAAGTAACTATCCACACTGATCATGCTGCTATTAAATATCTTATGGAGAAGAAATGTGCTAAACCTAGACTTATTAGATGGGTTCTCTTGCTACAAGAATTTGATTTGCATATTGTTGATAGAAAAGGAGCTGAGAACCCCGTTGCAGACAACTTATCTAGGTTAGAGAATGTTCTTGATGACCCACTACCTATTGATGATAGCTTTCCTGATGAACAATTAAATGTCATAAGTACTTCTCGTAGTACCCCTTGGTATGCTGATTATGCTAATTACATTGTTTCTTAATTCATACCACCTAGCTTCACATACCAACAAAAGAAAAAGTTCTTCTATGATTTGAGACATTACTTTTGGGATGACCCACATCTTTATAAAGGAGTGGATGGTGTTATTAGACGTTGTGTACCTGAGCATGAACAGGAATAGATCCTATGCAAGTGCCACTCCGAAACTTATGGAGGACACCACACAGGAGATAGAACTACACATAAGTTATTGCAATCCGGTTTTATTGGCCTACTCTCTTCAAGGACGCCCGTAAGTTTGTCCTGTCTTGTGATGAATGTCAAAGAATTGGTAATATTAGTAGACGTCAAGAAATGCCTATGAATTATTCACTTGTTATTGAACCGTTTGATGTTTGGGGCTTTGATTATATGGGACCTTTTCCTACCTCTAATGGATATACACATATTTTAGTTGTTGTTGATTACGTTACTAAGTGGGTAGAAGCTATCCAACTAGTAGTGCTGATCATAACATTTCTATTAAAATGCTTAAAGAAGTTATTTTTTCAAGGTTTGGAGTCCCTAGATATTTAATGACTGATGGTGGTTCACATTTTATTCATGGTGCTTTCCGTAAAATGCTTGCTAAATATGACGTCAATCATAGAATTGCATCTCTGTATCACCGACAGTCTAGTGGTCAAGTAGAATTGAGTAATAGAGAACTTAAATTAATTTTGCAAAAGACTGTCAATAGGTCTAGAAAGAATTGGTCCAAGAAACTTGATGATGCATTATGGGCCTATAGAACTGCATATAAAAATCCTATGGGTATGTCTCCGTATAAAATGGTATATGGAAAAGCATGTCACTTACCTCTCGAACTAGAACATAAGGCTTATTGGGCTATTAAAGAACTCAACTATGATTTTAAACTTGCCGGTGAGAAGAGGTTATTTGATATTAGCTCTCTTGATGAATGGAGAACCCAAGCTTATGAAAATGCTAAGTTGTTTAAAGAAAAGGTTAAAAGATGGCATGACAAAAGGATACAAAAGCGTGAGTTTAATGTAGGTGATTATGTATTGCTATACAACTCTCATTTAAGAGTTTTTGCAGGGAAACTTCTCTCTAAGTGGGAAGGCCCCTATGTTATCAAGGAGGTCTATCGCTCCGGTGCCATAAAAATCAACAACTTCAAAGGCACAAATCCGAAGGTGGTAAACGCTCAAAGAATTAAACATTATATCTCAGGTAATCCCATAAATATTGAAACCAATATTATTGAAACCGTAACACCGGAGGAATACATAAGGGACACTTTCCAGAATGTTTCAGACTCCGAAAAGGAATAGGTATGTGGTACGGTAAGTAAACCGACTCCAAAACAATTTTAAGGCAATATTTCTCCGTTTTGGAAAATTTAGAAAAATAGAAAATTAAGTAGCAGTCTAGGAAGGACACGAGGGACCCACAAGGGTGGAGGGCGTGCCCTACCCCCCTGGGTGCGCCCCCCTACCTCGTGAGCACCTCGTGTGCCTTCCGGACTCCATTTTCTTGCACGATACGTATTTTGGTCGGTAAAAATTCACTATATAATCTCCCGGAGGTTTTGACTCCCGTATCACGCAAAAATTTCCTGTGTTTGTTTCGAGCTGTTTTCTGTCAGGGTTGTCAAGGCCAGGCACTATGTCGTCTCCCTCCTCCTCCAACCATGAGGGCAACAATGCTTGGCTAATGAAGATAGAGCTGAAGAGAGAAGAACCCATGGAGGTCAACAAGGATGAAGGGATCAAGAAGGCCATGGAGGACCAAGTTCCGGCAACAGAAGACATCCTTCAACTTGATCACAATCTTCTTACCCCAACTGAGATCGAATCTTTCAAGATGATTGAGTTAGCATGTATACAAAATAAGTATCTCACATGTGAAAATATTTTGTTGAAGGAGCATATCATCGCACTCAAAGGCATTATCCGCAAGTTATAAGACCTCCTACGCTCGATGTGCGACTATTCATCAACAACACCTCCACCTTCTTCACCAACCAAGGAGATATAATCACATGGGTATGGGCACTCCCCTTGGCAACTGCCAAGCTTGGGGGAGGTGCCCCGGTATCGTATCACAACCACAACTCCTATCTTTACCGTTTTCCTTAGTTCGATCCTGTTAGTAGTATTTTGATCTAGTAGAATAAAGTTATGGCATGATCTAGTTTTAAGTTTTGCTTTATGATCTCTCTATGTAATCGAGTCCGTGAGCTATATAATAAAGATTAGTGTTGAGTCAAGGGCTTGATTTTATTGTTATGATATCTTGGGTGAATAAAAGAAAAGAGAAAAAGAATAAGAAGAAACAAAAGTTCATATTGATCTTATTGATAGTAATGACTTCACATAGAAAGAGTGTGACGATTAAAAGTTGTTGGGAGTTGGCAGGCATAGCTTTGGTCATCGTTGCAATTAATAGGAAGTAATAAGGAAAGAGAGGTTTCACATGTAAATATACTATTATTGACATCTTTTATGATTGGGAGCACTCATCAAAATATGACATGCTAAAGAGTTGATGTTGGACAAGGAAGACAACATAATGGGTTATGTTTTCTTATATCTGGGATAAAGTATGTTGTCATGGATCATCCAACATGTTGAGCTTGCCTTTCCCCCTCATGCTAGCCAAATTCTAGCACCAAGTAGAGATACTACTTGTGCTTCCAAATACCCTTAAACCAATTTTGCCATGAGAGTCCACCATATCTACCTATGGATTGAGTAAGATCCTTCAAGTAAGTTGTCATCGGTGCAAAGCAATAAAAATTGCTCTAAATATGTATGATTAGTGTGGGAGAAATAAGTTTTATATGATCTTGTGATGTGGAAGTAATAAAAGCGACGGACTGCATAATAAAGGTTCATATCACAAGGGGCAATATAAAGTGACGTTCTTTCGCATTAAGATTTTGTGCATCCAACCATAAAAGCACATGGCAACCTCTGCTTCCCTCTGTGAAGGGCCTATCTTTTATTATTATCCTCTACCTTATGCAAGTGTCATGGTGATCTTCACCTCTCCCTTTTTCATTTTATCCTTTGGCAAGCCCAGCATGTTGGAAAGAACCTAATATATATATCTAATTGGATGTAGGGGGGCATGAGTTATTATTGTGGACATTACCCTCGAGGTAAAAGGTTGTGGGGCGAAACTATAAGCCCCTATCTTTCTCTGTGTCCGATTAAAACTCCGTAACCACAAGTATTGCACGAGTGTTAGCAATTATGAAGGACTAGATGATAGTTGAGTATGCGGACTTGCTTTTTAGCTCTGACATAGACTCTTTCTGATGTTATGATAAATTTCAATTGTTTCAATGACGAGGTTATAGTTTGTTGGTTCTCAATAAGGTTTCTGATTCATACTTTTGCATTGTGAATAGATCATCACTTGAACATAAGTAATCATATGACAACATCTATGTATGTTGCTGTTATGAGAATAATCATGATGCCCTCATGTCCGTATTTTATTTTTATCGACGCCTCCACCTCTAAACATGGGGACATATTTATTGTTATCGGCTTTTGCTTGAGGACAAGCGAGGTCTAAGCTTGGGGGAGTTGATACGTCCATTTTGCATCATGCTTTTATATCAATATTTATTGCATTATGGGCTGTTATTTCACATTATGTCACAATACTTATGGCTATTCTCTCTTATTTTACAAGGTTTACATAAGGAGGGAGAATGCCGGCAGCTGGAATTCTGGGCTGGAAAAGGAGAAAATATAAGAAACCTATTCTGCACAACTCCAAAAGTCCTGAAACTCCACAGAATACCTTATAATAAATAATGAAAAATCCTCGCCAAAGATGAAGACCAGGGGGCCCACACCCTTCCCACGAGGGTGGGGGGCGCCCCTCCCTAGGGCGCGCCCCTACCTCGTGGGCCCCCTGGTGGCTCTCCGATGACCATCTTCTCCTATATGAAGTCTTTCGTCGAGAAAAAAAGAAGAAGCAACCTTTTGGGACGAAACTCCGCCGCCACGAGGCGGAACCTTGGCGGATCCAATCTAGAGCTCCGGCAGAGCTGTTCTGCTGGAGAAACTTCCCTCCCGGAGGGGGAAATCATTGACATCGTCATCACCAACGCTCCTCTCATCGGGAAGGGCAATCTCCATCAACATCTTCATGAGCACCTTCTCATCTCAAAACCCTAGTTCATCTCTTGTATCCAATTCTTGTCTCCAAGTCTGGGATTGGTGCTATTAGGTTGCTAGTAGTGTTAATTACTCCTTGTAGTTGATGCTAGTTGGTTTAATTGGTGGAAGATCATATGTTCAGATCCTTTATGCATATTATTACCCCTCTGATTATGAACATGAATATGCTTTGTGACTAGTTGCGTTTGTTCCTGAGGACAAGGGAGAAGTCTTGCTATTAGTAGTCATGTGAATTTGGTATTCTTTCGATATTTTGATGAGATGTATGTTGTCTAGCCTCTAGTGGTGTTATGTGAACGTCGACTACATAACACTTCACCATTATTTGGGCCTAGAGGAAGGCATTGGGAAGTAATAAGTAGATGATGGGTTGCTAGAGTGACAGAAGCTTAAACCCTAGTTTATGTGTTGCTTCGTAAGGGGCTGATTTGGATCCATATGTTTCATGCTATGGTTAGGTTTACCTTAATACTTTTGTTGTAGTTGCAGATGCTTGCAATAGAGGTTAATCATAAGTGGGATGCTTGTTCAAGTAAGAACAGCACCCAAGCACCGGTCCACCCACATGTCAAATTATCAAAGTACCGAACGCGAATCATATGAACGTGATGAAAACTAGCTTGACAATATTCCCATGTGTCCTCAGGAGCGCTTTGCCTTATATAAGAGTTTGTCCAGGCTTGTCCTTTTCTACAAAAAGGATTGGGCCACCTTGCTGCACTTTATTTACTTTTGTTACGTGTTGCTCGTTACAAATTATCTCATCACAAAACTATCTGTTACCACTTATTTCAGTACTTGCAGAGAATACCTTGCTTAAAACCGCTTATCATTTCCTTCTGCTCCTCGTTGGGTTCGATACTCTTACTTATCGAAAGGACTATGATAGATCCCCTATACTTGTGGGGCATCACTTGCACACTTTGTTAACACCTTTTGGATCGACAAAACCTTCCGGTTGCATCATATACAACTCTTCTTTAAGATATCCATTAAGGAATGCAGTTTTGACATCCATTTGCCAAATTTCATAATCATAAAATGCGGTAATTGCTAACATGATTCAGACGGATTTAAGCATCGCTACAGGTGAGAAGGTCTCATCGTAGTCCACTCCTTGAACTTGTCGAAGACCTTTTGCAACAAGTCGAGCTTTGTAGATAGTAATATTACCATCAGCGTCAGTCTTCTTCTTGAAAATCCATTTATTCTCTATGGCCTATCGATCATCGGGCAAGTCAACCAAAGTCCATACTTTGTTTTCATACATGGATCCCATCTCAGTTCATGGCCTCAAGCCATTTTGCGGAATCTGGGCTCATCATCGCTTCCTCATAGTTCGTAGGTTTGTCATGGTCAAGTAACATGACTTCCAAAACAGGATTACCGTACCACTCTGGTGCGGATCTTACTCTGGTTGACCTACGAGGTTCGGCAATAACTTGATTAGAAGTTTCATGATCATCAATATTAGCTTCCTCACTTACTGGTATAGGAATCAATGGAACCGATTTCAGTGATGAACTACTTTCCAATAAGGGAGAAGGTACAATTACCTCGTCAAGTTCTACTTTCCTCCCACTCACTTCTTTCGAGAGAAACTCCTTCTCTAGAAAGGATCCATTCTTAGCAACGAATATCTTGCCCTCGGATCTGTGATAGAAGGTGTACTCAATAGTCTCCTTTGGGTATCCTATGAAGACACATTTCTCCGATTTGGATTCGAGCTTATCTGGTTGAAGCTTTTTCACATAAGCATCGCAGCCCCAAACTTTAAGAAACGACAACTTGGGTTTCTTGGCAAACCACAGTTCATATGGTGTCGTCTCAACGGATTTCGATGGAGCCCTATTTAACGTGAATGCAGCCGTCTCTAAAGAATAACCCTAAAACGATTGCGGTAAATCAGTAAGAGACATCATAGATCACACCATATCTAATAAAGTGCGATTACGACATTCGGACACACCATTACATTGTGGTGTTCCAGGTGGCGTGAGTTGCGAAACTATTCTGCATTGTTTCAAATGAAGTCCAAACTCATAACTCAAATATTCACCTCCACGATCAGATCGTAGAAACTTGATTTTCTTGTTACGATGATTTTCCACTTCACTCTGAAATTCTTTGAACTTTTGAAATGTTTCAGACTTATGTTTCATTAAGTAGATATACCCATATCTGCTCAAATCATCTATGAAGGTGAGAAAATGACGATATCCGCCGCGAGCTTCAATGTTCGTTGGACCACATACATCAGTATGTATGATTTCCAATAACACTGTTGCTCGCTCCATTGTTCTGGAGAATAGAGTTTTAGTCATCTTGCCCATGAGGCATGGTTCTCAAGTACCAAGTGATTCCAGAAGTCCATCAGAATGGAGTTTCTTCATGCGCTTTACACCAATATGACTTAAATGGCAGTGCCACAAATAAGTTGCACTATCATTATCAACTCTGCATCTTTTGGCTTCAATATTATGAACATGTGTATCACTACTATCAAGATTTAGTAAAAACAGACCACTCATCAAGGGTGCATGACCATAAAAGATATTATTCATATAAATAGAACAACCATTATTCTTTGATTTAAATGAATAACCGTCTTGCATCAAACAAGATCTAGATATAATGTCCATACTCAACGCTGGCACCAAATAACAATTATTTAGGTCTAAAACTAATCCCGAAGGTAGATGTAGAGCTAGCGTGCCGATGGCGATCACATCGACTTTGGAACCATTTCCCACACGCATCGTCACCTCGTCCTTAGCCAATCTTTGCTTAATCCGTATCCCTTGTTTCGAGTTGCAAATGTTAGCAACTGAACAAGTATCAAATACTCAGGCACTACGTACTGCGAGCATTAGTAAGGTACACATCAATAACATGTATATCAAATATAGCTTTCTCTTTGCTATCCTTCTTCTCCGCTAAATACTTGGGGTAGTCCCGCTTCCAGTGACCAGTTCCTTTGCAATAGAAGCACTCAGTCTCAGGCTTAGGTCTAGACTTGGGTTTCTTCACTTGAGAAGCAACTGGCTTGCTGTTCTTCTTGAAGTTCCCCTTCTTCCTTTTACCTTTTTTCTTGAAACTGGTGGTCTTGTTGACCATCAACACTTGATACTCCTTCTTGATTTCTACCTCCGCAACCTTTAGCATTGCGAAGAGCTCAGGAATCGTCTTATCCATCCCTTGCATATTATAGTTCATCACGAAGCTCTTATAGCTTGGTGGCAGTGATTGAAGAACCCTGTCAATGACACTATCAACAGGAAGATTAACTCCCAGTTGAGTCAAGTGGTTGTGGTGCCCAAACATTCTGAGTATATGTTCACTGACAGAACTATTCTCCTCCATCTTGCAGCTGTAGAACTTATTGGAGACTTCATATCTCTCAATCCGGGCATTTGCTTGAAATATTAACTTCAACTCCTGGAACATCTCATATGCTCCATGATGTTCAAAACGTCGTTGAAGTCCCGGTTCTAAGCCGTAAAGCATGGCACACTGAACTATCAAGTAGTCATCAGCTTTGCTCTGCCAGGTGTTCACAACATCTGGCGTTGCTCCTGCAGCGGGTTTGTCACCTAGCGGTGCTTCCAGGATGTAATTCTTCTATGCAGCAATGAGGATAATCCTCAAGTTACAGACCCAGCCCGTGTAGTTGCTACCATCATCTTTCAACTTAGTTTTCTCTAGGAATGCATTAAAATTCAACGGAACAACAACACGGGCCATCTATCTACAACAACATAGACATGGAAAATACTATCAGGTACTAAGTTCATGATAAATTAAAGTTCAATTAATCAAATTACTTAAGAACTCCCACTTAGATAGACATCTCTCTAATCATCTAAGTGATCACGTGATCCATATCAACTAAACCATGTCCGATCATCACGTGAGATCGAGTAGTTTTTAATGGTGAACATCACTATGTTGATCATATCTACTATATGATTCACGCTCGACCTTTTGGTCTCAGTGTTCCGAGGCCATATCTGCATATGCTAGGCTCGTCAAGTTTAACCCGAGTATTCCGCGTGTGCAAAACTGGCTTGCACCCGTAGTATGTGAATGTAGAACTTATCACAACCGATCATCACGTGGTGTCTCGGCACGACGAACTGTAGCAACGGTGCATACTCAGGGAGAACACTTATACCTTGAAATTTAGTGAGAGATCATCTTATAATGCTACCGTCGAACTAAGAAAAATAAGATGCATAAAGGATAAACATCACATGCAATCAATATAAGTGATATGATATGGCCATCATCATCTTGTGCCTTTAATCTCCATCTCCAAAGCACCGTCATGATCACCATCGTCACCGGCTTGACACCTTGATCTCCATCGAAGCATTGTTGTCGTCTCGCCAACTATTGCTTCTACGACTATCGCTACCGCTTAGTGATAAAGTAAATCAATTACATGGTGATTGCATTTCATACAATAAAGCGACAAACATATGGCTCCTTCCAGTTGCCGATAACTGCGTTACAAAACATGATCATCTCATATAATAAAATTTAGCATCATGTCTTGACCATATCACATCACAACATGCCCTGCAAAAACAAGTTAGACATCCTCTACTTTGTTGTTGCAAGTTTTACGTGGCTGCTACGGGCTGATCAAGAACCGTTCTTACCTACGCATCAAAAACCACAATGCGGTATAGTGCTTGCTTTTTGATCTTCAGAAAGAACCCTGTTCATTGAATCCGATTCAACTAAAGTTGGAGAAACTGACACCCACCAGCCACCTGTGTGCGAAGCACGTCGGTAGAACCAGTCTCACGTAAGCGTACACGTAATGTAGGTCTGGGCCGCTTCATCCAACAATACCGCCGAATCAAGAATCAACTAGTGACGGCAAGCAATATGTATATACCCACGCCCACAACTCCTTTGTGTTCTACTCGTGCATATAACATCTACGCATAAACCTGGCTCAGATGGCACTGTTGGGGAACATGGTAATTTCAAAAAAATTCCTACGCACACGCAAGATCATGGTGATGCATAGCAACGAAAGGGAAGTGTGTTGTCTACATACCCTCGTAGACCATAAGCGGAAGTGTTATGACAACGCAGTTGATGTAGTCGTACGTCTTCATGATCGACCGATCCTAGCACCGAAGGTACGACACCTCCTCGATCTGAACACGTTCGGCTCGGTGATGTCCCACGAACTCACGATCTAGTAGAGTGTCAAGGGAGAGCTTCGTCAGCATGACGGCGTGATGACGGTGATGATGATGCTACCAGAACAGGGCTTCGCCTAAGCACCGCTACGATATGACCGAGGTGGATTATGGTGGAGGGGGCACCGCACATGGCTAAGAGATTAATGATCAACTTGTGTGTCTATGGGGTGCCCCCTCCCCGTATATAAAGGAGTGGGGGAGGGGGCTGGCCTCCTAGGCGCGCCCCAAGGGGAGTCCTACTCCCATCGGGAGTAGGATTCCCCCTTTCCCTAGTTGGATTAGGAAAGAAGGAAGGGGGAGGAAGGAAGAAGGAAAGGGGGGGCGGCCCCCTCCCAATTCGGATTGGGTTTGGGGGGTGCGCCCCCTCCTTTGCTCCCTTCTCCTCTCTCCCACTATGGCCCAATAAGGCCCATATACCTCCCGTGGGGTTCCGGTAACCTCCCGATACATCGGTAAATGCCCGATCTCACCCGGAACCATTCCGATGTCCAAATATAGTCGTCCAATATATCGATTTTTATGTCTCGACCATTTTGAGACTCTCGTCGTGTCCATGATCATATCCGGGACTCCGAACTACCTTTGTTACATCAAAACACATAAACTCATAATACGATCGTCACCGAACGTTAAATGTGCGGACCCTACAGGTTCGAGAACTATGTAGACATGACCGAGACACATCTTCGGTCAATAACCAATAGCGGAACTTGGATGCTCATATTGGTTCCTACATATTCTACGAAGATCTTTATTGGTCAAACCGCATAACGATATACGTTGTTCCCTTTGTCGTCGGTATGTTACTTGCCCGAGATTTGATCGTCGGTATCTCAATACCTAGTTCAGTCTCATTACCGGCAAGTCTCTTTACTCGTTCCGTAATGCTACATCCCGTAACTAACTCATTAGGTACATTGCTTGCAAGGTTTGTAGTGATGTACATTACCGAGAGGGCCCAGAGATACCTCTCCAACAATCGGAGTGACAAATCCTGATCTCGATCTATGCCAACTCAACAAACACCATCGGAGACACCTGTAGAGCACCTTTATAATCACCCAGTTACGTTGTGACCTTTGGTAGTACACAAAGTGTTCCTCCGGTATTCGGGAGTTGCATGATCTCATAGCCATAGGAACATGTATAAGTTATGGAGAAAGCAATAGCAACAAACTGAATGATCATCGTGCTAAGCTAACGGATGGGTCAAGTCAATCACATCATTCTATAATGATGTGATCCCGTTAATCAAATGACAACTCATGTCTATGGTTAGGAAACATAACCATCATTGATTCAATGAGCTAGTCAAGTAGAGGCAAACTAGTGATACTCTGTTTGTCTATGTATTCACACATGTACTAAGTTTTCGGTTAATACAATTCTAGCATGAATAATAAACATTTATCATCATATAAGGAAATATAAATAACAACTTTATTATTGTCTCTAGGGCATATTTCCTTCAGAGGTAGACCCCATCGTTTTATCCTTAGTAGCAGCGATACATACATGTCGGTTCCCTTTCTGTCACTGGGATCAAGCACCGTAAGATCGAACCCACTACAAAGCACCTCTTCCCATTTCAAGATAAATAGACAAGTTGGCCAAACAAAACCCAATATCGGAGAAGAAATACGAGGCTATAAGAGATCATGCATAAAAAAGATCAAACTCAAATACTTTCATGGATATAAAAAGAGATAGATCTGATCATAAACTCAAAGCTCGTCGGATCCCAACAAACACACAACAAAAGAGTTACATCATATGGATCTCCAAGCGACCATTGTATTGAGAATCAAGAGAGAGAGAGAGAGAGAGAGAGAGGAAGCCATCTAGCTACTAACTACGGACCCGAAGGTCTACAAAGAACTACTCATGCATCATCAGAGAGGCACCAATGGAGGTGGTGAACCCCATCCGAGATGGTGTCTAGATTGGATCTGGTGGTTCTGGACTCTGCGGCGGCTGGATGAATATTTCGTCGGCTCCCCTACGATTTCTGGAATATTATGGTATTTATAGAGCAAATAGGCAGTCCGGGGGGCACCCGAGGTGGGCACAACCCACCAGGGCGCGCTTGGGCCTCCTGGCGTGCCCTGGTGGGTTGTGCTCTCCTCGGAGCATCCCCAGGCGCAGCCAGGGCCCATTACATTCCTTATAGTCCATAAAAAATCTCCATAAAGTTTCGTGGCATTTGGACTCCGTTTGACATTCATTTTCTGCGATGTAAAAAACATGAAAAAACAGCAACTGACACTTGGCAATATGTCAATAGGTTAGACCAAAAAATGATATAAAATGACTATAAAATGATTATAAAACATCCAAGATTAATAATATAATAGAATGGAACGATCAAAAATTATAGATACGTTGGAGACGTATCAAGAACAACTACGATGAGCTTCTCCTCCGCATTAGGCTCTGGCAAACTGCATCGGCAACAAGAGGAAGATGCAGTCGCCTCTACCCCGTCGTCCTCTCCCTAGCGTGCTGCCTCTTGCAGCGGGTTGCACACGCCTCTAATCTGACGTCTGCACCCGCGGCACGGGCATGAGCACCCAGTAATGCCCGTGAGGAGCTGCTGCTGGAGGAGGAGAAGAAGGGCGTCGGGCCAGTGGAGCAAAGAAGGCCGAGAGCACGGAGCTGACCACATTGCACGACGGGCTAGCGCCAGCATCCACGCTGCGGCGCTGGGCGACAGGGGATGGATCGGAGACCAAGCTTCCGTTCGTGTCGACCGCTGCATCGCGATGCAGAGTGCTAGCTCCATATCGTCGCCCTGGTCCGCCTCACGGACGAAGGCATCCCAGTCATCCTCGCTACCGGATCCGGCGCCACCACCATTGCTGGTGCTTGACACTAGGATGGAGAGAAAAGGAGAAAGGACAAAGAGGGGAGGGAATCGATGGAGAGCGGAGTGGATGGTGAGAGAGTGTGCTAGGGTTTGGTCTAGGTAGGATATTTACTTTTAAGTGGGAATTGAGTGGTGTACATGCGGGCCAGGGTGGATCAGACTGACATGGCGGGCGTGACCAGACGCGTCCGGACGCCTTATATCCATCCTAGATTTATGCTGGATATGAGGGGTGTCGGTCAACCCAGGCATATAGAGGCTGTTTGAGGAGTCCATTGGGTCGGGGAAAAGTGGTTAGTCACTGACTGGGCCGTCCTCCTGGTCAGTATAGGGAGCCCAGCTGTAGATGCTCACATGTAAATTTTTATTGTTGGTATCTGGGTTATGAACACAGAGTTGATTGGAGATTTCTCGCGGGAGCTTTAATAAACTGAGTTTCTACAGTAAGTGGTCAGCTTGGGTGACACAGTGTGTGAGTTCGATGAGATATTCTGGTAAGTGTAATGATGAGATTCTCCTTCCATTAAATTATTTTGAGGCGGGTCAAGCAAGTTGATTCTTCAAGTCTCTATCTTTTTAAGGGTAATTCAAATCCCTATCTGTTCCTCTTTATGGCTGATGGTCTTTTGAGTATTTTGAACTACGAAATAGGGGTAATACATTATCTCTAACAAAGATTGCAAAAATTAATCACGGAGTTTCCATCTTGCTCTTCGTTGACGACAATCTCCTCTTGTTCAAGGTCATTGTTGAGCAAGCCAATCAAGATTTTTTTTTACTGTACCTGGTATGAGAAGCGGTACAATCTCCTCTTATTCAAGGTCATTGTTGAGCAAGGTAATCTAGGTTTTTTTTTACAGTACCTGGTATGAGAAGCGGTACAATGTCCTCTTGTTCAAGGTCACTGTTGAGCGAGCTAATCTAGTTTTTTTTGAGTTCTTTTACAGTACCCACAAATAAATGTGAGCCATCCATTTACTTAAATCGGACGGATACCAGTGTTTGGTACTCCAATATAGATGCACGGGAGTACCATGACCAAAAGTTCAGCAGTACCTTGATTTGAGAGGTAAATTAGTAATCGGGACTCACAAAATATTGTACCACCTGAGGTTGTTATTTACTTCCCCGCTAATTATGGGTACGTGAGAGGATGATATGTAATCCTCCACTAATTACGGGATGGGATAGATATCCATTTGCACGAACTACCCGAGGATTTCGGCCAGAATCACACTATGCATCAATACTCGATCGTTGCCATCCTCTACAACTATGAATGAGACATGTACAACCCGAAAGAAAAGCGAAGTGGTGAACATTAATAAATAATTGCTTTCAAACATGCAACTGCTTGCTCAACTAGATCTGAGAGGATAAATATGATTTGGTGGAGTAATCAGATCAAGCAGACGTCCAAAAGGCCTCGCCGGCGACCAAGGTTGCAATTAAGTTTTCATCTAGGCGCGTTGGCGGCGGTAGATGCATGCAGAGTGGTATGTGGAAGGAGGCAACCATGGTCGTGCTTGGTTGCTCGATCATGGAGGCCGCAACAAGTGCTTGAGCGAGACTTCGGGAGGGAACCAGAATAGAGTTTAAGAAAATAATAATTACAGTTACATAAGCAAGACAAAAAGTCTAAAGTACCCTTTTGAATGAAGGGTTAGATTTAACTAGTACTCCTTCCTCTCCCTGCAGAAAAAGCACGACCAATTTAATGTTGTTTTTAAGGTTTCTTAGTTCAATCTTATTTTCTTACATTCGCATACGGACTCTTGACGGCCCGTTTCTTCTAACACATGCCACATATACTCTCTTGGGAGGTGGAACGTACTTCTTTATTTCTCCAGGCTTCCTCAAAAAGTATTTTAGATTTCTGTGTTGTGGACTTTAAATGTTACTTTTCCTTTCGTTTCATCCACTGCTGCACCTACAGTATTAAGAAAGGGTCTCCTAAAAATAATAGATAATTTTTCATCTTCCGGCATATCAAGTATAACAAAATTAGTAGGAATGTCATGTTGATCTGGCCTTAATAGGACGTTTTGACAATCCTACTTGTTGTTTAGTAGGCTGGTCTACCATCTACAATGTTATAGCAGTAGGAACATATGCTCCCAAATCTAAAGCCTACTATCTACAATGTTATAGCAGTAGGAACATATGCTCCCAAATCTAAAGCCTACCATCTACAATGTTATAGTAGTAGGAACATATGCTCCCAAATCTAACTCTTTATAGAGCGAAAATGGTATAACACTTACCCCCGCTCCTAAGTCGCATAGACCATTATGAATATCCATTGTGCCGATAGAGCAAGAGATTTTCGGTATACCTGGATCCAAGTTTTTTAGGCATCTTCTTATAGTAGTCACGAGCTCCTTTGGAACAATGCTCTTTTCCTTATTAAGGATATCTCTTAAGAATTTAGCACAAGTAGGGATTTTCATAATATCAACAATAGGTACTTGCATATGAAGATTTTGTAAGGCTTCCGTGAAAGAACCATAATTCTCATTGTTAGAATGAGTTTTTGCTGCTTTCGGATATGCGAGAGGATTTTTTTGCTTTACCTTTCTCTTTAGCTCATGTGGTAGTTACAATATAATCTGGCGCTTTCCTCTTGTAGAGGCTTGTCATGCTTCTCTTTTCCATTGTTTTGAGCCTCTTTTTGCTCTCGAATCATTTCCTCCCTATCTCTTGTGTCCGTTGTCTTGCTGTCTGAATCAGTTTCTTCAATATCCTTAGTACCTTCATCTTGCTCATGCGCATCTTGTTGAGGAGAGCCCTATTCAGCTATAATTTAGAAGATCTTCTTCATCTTGACTTTGCTTTTGACTTTCTCTCCTCCTCTGAGTTTGTTCTTCTTCATACCAAGCTGGTCCCTTCGTATCCTACGTGCTTTTACCACTTCTGGTAGTAATGATATTAGAAGAAACAAAGTTATATTTATCATATTGACCCAGAATTAAAGATGAGTTTCAATAATTTGTTCACATTGAGCTTCAATCATGCGAGAATGTTTGTCAAGATTTTTCACGACATGACTTAATCCGTCACCCTTCAGTAAGGTGAGATATAATTTTCTCATTCTGATAGATACTTCTATTTAGGTCTTGATTAAAGTCTTCTTGATACTGTCTAAATTTATTAAACGACTCATAAAGTTCATCTTTCTATTGGTAGAGACTAAATGGATTTATACTTTTATTCCGAAGTAATCATGTAGGCTCACCTTTTTCTATTATCACCTCTCTGAATTCTTCCATATCTTTGACATGATAGACTTTCCTTGGATTAAATTCAGTAAGCTCTTCATCGTACGATTGTACTCTCGTAGTCACTATTGTTTAAGTGAAGTTTCTCCTTCCTTCATTGTCAAGGACATGAACACTCCACCTACACTAATGTCAAGAACAAGTTTAGATTCACCACTCAATCCATCATAAAACATTTGAAGTATAATGTGTTCGGCAAAGCCATGGTTTGGTAAAGAATTATGAGTTTAGAAAATCTCCCCTAAACTTCAGATATGCACTCTCCAATATTTTGAGTGAGAGCTACTACATCCTCTCAGATTGGCCATCTTGGAGTAAGGGAGAAACTTCTACATAGATCTACCAATGCAACCCTTCCAACTGGTTATGCAATTATGTGGAAGCCTGTCAAACCATATCCCTTAAAGTTTTTCCACCTTCGGGCTTATAGTCATGTCTGAATACAAAAATTTAATGTCGATAATACTAGACCTTTTAAGTTTTTCTAGTAGTTTTGGACTCTCTCATGTCAGGAATCTATCAATATAGTCTCGCAGATATTGTTTCCTTGAACGTATATAACTCCTGTGTTAAACAGTAAACATCTATAGTAATAATAATATCTACAAATTAGTTAAGAAACCAACACTCGATGCTTAGCTCCCCGGCAACGGCGCCAAAAAATACTTGATGTCCTGCAAGACACACATGGCTAGTTACCCAACTCTCTCGTGTAAGTGTCCCAATATAGCATCGTTCCCACAACGAGCAGGATGCAAGTGTTAATGTGAATGTCTCTATCACACACGAGTTGTCACAAGTCTCGCGTGAATTGACTATTTTGTTATCTGCAAGGATTACAATGGTGACGGAAGACAAATGATTACAATGTAAAATAAATAGGCTAAAACTAAGACTGCAAGCACAGGACAGAAAAGTAAAGAACGGGAAATAAACTGCAATTTTCCTGCAATACAGAAGTTAGGCACAGAGAAATTTAGGTCATGGTGAGTATAGAACCCTTGAATAGCCAAACTCCTCTTGTCAGGATTGTTTGATTCTATTGTCCTTCCTTCCGTTACCATTTGCAATGGTCAACTCGGTAATTAAGGCCATTAGACCGGACCAATGCTTTAAATATCGTGGCTTCCTGTTATTCCCATATTATCTTGGCTCCTCATTGATACCAACACACGCCACCTGAAGGTCACAATTCACTAAATACTTGTGTAGGTCTTGGGATCATGTTGTTTGGCAAAGGGTGGGCCTCTCTACTCCAACATCAATCGATTACCTTTGGGACTAGACTACACCGCTAGCCTCCAATCCTGACATATGGAGCCTCATTGTCATATGAATGCTATGGAAGATATGGGAGGCAAGAAACACCAAGGTTTTTCATGGGAAAGACATTAATTCGGTCATCTCCATACGATGTACGATGTACTGATGATCTAGACCTCTGGACACATAGACTTAAAAAAGATTCTCATAAGGAGTCCACTTCCTTGTGTTGGCATTCCTCCCCTCAGGCTTGCGCATTTCTATGTAATTCTGGTGAACTTGGGTAGTTGCTCTTGAACCGACTACCCCTTTTGAGCAATATATTTAGGTGGGGGACTCCACCCGGTGATTCCTCAATTTTTTTACTTATACAGTCACTAATGCTCTAACCATTACAAGGTTCATGCACACGCCAACGGATGCCAGACATACACACGAGCATGATCCTAATCCCATGCTAGAATTACGAAGACCGAAGATAAATCAGCTTTCAGTGAGAAAATAACAACATTTCATGGTTTTGAGACTTGAGGGTCAGGGATAACTAACATAGAGTTGATGACCAGACATAGACTTTGACAACGCTGAGGGACAAAAGGAACTTTTCTATATTTATTTAATTTACTTAATATTATAATAGTAGAATCAGGTATATCACTACCAACTCTCGATTACATAACAATAGAGCTTATGTAGAGTCTGTGAATCCTACTGCTTGTACTATATATACATACACATTACTTTATTGCGGCAAGACGGATTGCACACTGCCTAACGTTTTTAGAAGTTTAAGAACTTGATGGAATAGCCAAAGACGAAGAAGATGACAATGATATAGGCAAAGTGGGCTAGGACAACATAGCCAAGGAAATCATGCCGCACGCCCAAATTATCCTCCAAGAATTGCTTCACCACCACAGGGCTCCCACCGGGGACTAGCAGAGAACCGCCATGGTCACCAAACTGCGATGCAACAACACCATAGATGGTCCAAGACACTGGGTTGGCCCAGTAGTACCACCTCCACCAAATCGGTATCGCCTGCAACAATAAAAACAACAACCATCCATACATCCATCACAACAATCCTTAATCAACGAATTTGGTTAATTGGCACGTAACACGGTTAATCTTAGCTAGCTTACCGTTCTGACAACGAGGAACCCAGCAAACAGGTTCCAGAGAGGGAGTACAAAGGATACGAGTATGCTTGCAAGCATCGCAGACGGAGTCAATGACACCAACATCATGCCAAACAATGTGAAGTAGTTGAAGCTTGCAATAATGAAGAACATGAAATAGAAGAACTTGTCAACTTTCCAGTCATATCCAATCATCACATAGATGAGGATTGTGTATAAAATCCCTTGGAGGATGTTGTAGATGACCTCCATGCATGCCTGCACAAATAAAAAATGAACAATTTTAAGAATGGATGGATCTAAAACTTGTTTATATCTCAAATTTTCAGCAGACCACTTCAAAGAGGAGCTATATAAGGTTAAAATGGTTCACAAACAAAATCAAACCTTTCATCGCCTTTACTTTCTTAAAATCATCAATTTATTAATGTTATAAGTAGGCCGCTGTTAATTCCTTAAAAAAATCTAATTTTCCATCCTCCCTGATTTGGGGTTTCTAATTGTTCCTTAAGTTTTAGCTAAGTGACAATCATAGCAACTTTGGAACTTGCAATCCTTATATTTGGAATAGAATGTGCTCATACCTTCAGCTGAAACAAGCTCAGTGCATCCAAACTATTAAATTTCAATAAAAATGAGTATCAAATTGATAAAGAAATTACCTGAGCTAATGCATAGGATAATGGAGAGTACATCCCTGCCGCCTTTTCACGATAGAAAACTGTTCTCTCGATTGACACAACAGGCTGAACGGTGAAGCAATTGGTAGCCCCAAGGAAGAAGACAGCAGCATAAGTGGCCCCAAGTAGATTGTACAAGTCTTGTTGCGATTCTCTAGCCAAAAATTAACCAGATGAGAAAATATTAGTGCCTCCATAGAGTTAAATTAATGTATCATCTTCTCAAGCCTCGACTATAGCAAGAAAATAGGATCATACATTTTTGTTCCTTTTTGCCAAAACACAGTGCCAAATACAAGACCATCGAGCAACGTCATAAGATAGCGCATGGCATTGTAGGGTGGATTCTTCCAATAAGATTTGTATTGCTTCCAGAAGTTTGCAACACATTGATTGTAGAAATTTTGAGAATACTTTGTAGGAAATGAGAGATCCTGATAGCCTGGAGGGGGAACGCTCAATTCCTTAATAAGGTCTTGGTTTTTCCTGGCCATATTTAACAAATGTGAACTCGTGTGGATAGTATAAATGAAAACAACTGGCTTTTGGCGCTTTATTTCAAGAGCATATGTATTTGTTTTAGTGGAAATAACAATAACTAGTTAATAATGGTCAAAGGTTATGTTCAACGACTGGGGCTACTTACCTATGAAGAACGGAATTAGCATAAATTTCCGCAAAATCTATGTTCAAGTGAGCCTCAGCTAAAGTGGAGCTAACTTCCAGCATCCATGTTGCAGGATTATATCCTTTTGTGATCTTAGCCACACCTGGAATTTCCTGCAATGCAATGACAGCCTCATGGGTTAGTCGTACTTTTGCATATATGTTTGGTCTTTAATGACTTTTCTAAGCCCATTGATCGTATTTGTCAGTAGGCTATCTGTCCAACTGAAAACTAGTAAAATACTGGCTACCTCCAAACTCGATTGAATCAGTAAAATCTTGGCTGCCCTGAACTAAAACATGTAAGCAAAGAAAACTCACCTCGAAATATTCAACTAGTTTATCACAGTGACGACCAAGTTCACCAGCATAAATAACCCGCCCTCCTCTTTTCAAAAGCAGAAGCTAGAAAAGGAACCAGCTGTGAGTTATTTGCATTTCAAGAACTAACATAGTTATAAAAAAATTATATACAATATATACATAAATATCGCTAACCAACAGTCAGGTTGAAGAATATTTATTCTACACCCTCTGATTTTTACATCACCTAAATTGTACCTTATGTCAAAAGTCATGAAGAACATAAGAAAGTGTATACCAGACACTAAAGTGGAAAAAATGTAATTCTACACCGATTAATTTCTGTGATTTTACATTGTTATCTTGCATTTCTTGCTCCAATTTTTGTGTTGTAAATCAACATGAATGTAAATATTTGTATATCAAACGTCAATTCTGAAAATAATGACATCAATAAAACTCTGGGGGATGCAAGTATATATAATTATATATGTATTCTATTCTACCACAGGAAGTTATTACCATTTATTTTGGAGATGTACTGGAGGCACGGGAGGTTTCATGGCAGGAGGTTGGGGGATGGTAGCATGGGAGGATGACGGTCCATTCGTCGACATTTTGTGGCGAGGGAGGCTGGCGCCCGGCTCGACTGTATCTGGCGGTGCAAGAGGCAAGAATACGGGTGCCACGAGGTGGCCCGCTTCCGATGGACGGTGGTGCAGAAGTCTACATTGGAGGAGCAGGGGAAGTGCAAATACACTTCCATGATGGGTTCTCGAGGTTCTAGGTCCAGTGATTAGGCGGCCGGACTTGCAGCGACGAGTTACTCTGCTGGATTTCCTGGAGTACATGACTGAATTACCAATGGTAATGAGAAGTGCACTTCTCATAATGACTTATTTTGATGTACTTGTAGAGTGAACTTTATGTTTTTCAATACAGTGAATTGTGAGTAGTGAAGCTCTATATTCTTAATATAGTCAACAGACGCATTTTACGAAGAGTGAACTTCTGTTTTTATCATTTTTATATACTGAACTGCCTCTTTTATATGGTTTTGCAGAATCAACTTTTGCCTTTTTTTGTAGTGAACTGATATTTAGTAGTTTACAGGGCTAATTCTTCCTCTTTTTTAGTATATAGTGATTTTGAAAGTTGATGTGATTTTCATAGTGAACTTCTGCATTTTATTTTGATTGTACAGTGATCTGCATTTTAGTTGCCAGAGTAAGCTCCTCTCTTCAGTTGTTTTACCTAGTGTACTTCCATAGTTGACAGGGTGAACTTCTATTTAATTTTACCTTTTTGGAGAGTGAACTTCCTTTTTGTAGCATGAACTTGCGTCGTGCATATAGCGAACTTTTGGTTTTCCAAAGTATACTTAAAAGTTTATGATTTGTTTATCACTGAACTTTTTCTTTTTGTAGTAATTATGGAAAGTGGACTTCTACCATTTGGTATAGAACAAAGCTTTTAAGTTCGAACCTTTTTCTTTAAAATGTTGCAATTTAGTCAAGCTGACTTCTATGTTATATAGCACGAGTTTGCCAGCTTTAATGGTGCAACTAATTTTCATATATACTAAATTGTGGACATTCTAAGGGTGTACCTCTAATATGTGCAAATTCCAAGAAAGAGATAGAGGGGGGGGGGGAGCACGGGCGGCAGCCTCTTGACGACGTCGTGCCAGAGGACGAGAATCAGGGTGTTTAGAGGGCGGCACGTGATGGCTGAGGGGAGTTGGGTAGCCCGTGATGGTGGAAAGGGAGCTACTCCCTCCGTTCCTAAATATAAGTCTTTTTAGATATTTCAATGTGGACTACATACAGATATATATAGACATAGTTTAGAGTGTAGATTCACTCATTTTGTTCCGTATGTAGTCCATATTGGAATCTCTAAAAATACTTATATTTAGGAACGGAGGGAGTACTATTTTAGAGGAGTGGCGAGTTAGCAGTAGGAAAGTGAGATGGTGGGGAGGTGGCAAACAGCAGATGGTGGTGGGAGGCAGCAAGGTGCATTGATGGGAAGTGAGCGATGGCGAGGCAGCGACAATGATGATTTGATGGGTGGGTGGGCGGGGGCTGACGAGGGGAGGCAAACTCCGGTGCGAGGTGGCTAGAGATGGAGGTACCACCCACTGAAGCAGAGAAGCGTTGGGTTTGCATGGGAAGGCAGAGGACATTTTGCAATGGGTGTGCCCTTTTAGAGGATGGTGTTGTAGAATAGCTTATTCTATAATCATTTTCCTATACATGACTCATTTTCTGTACTCCTGGGGGTATGTACTCTCATATTTAATACACCTCTTACATGTATCTATTATACTTCTTAATATACCTCATTAACTTTTCTAAGATAACTTTCTAATATGCCTATCATCAGAGACCTTAGTTTTTACGATATACCCTTTTTACCTAAATATAATAAAATATATGCAGATAATATGAAGTATATGAACTCACATGATTCATCTATATGGTGTACAGGGAGAGGGAGTACCAGAGTACATACTCCCATGTGTATGATGGTTTTCCGTATATATGCGTGCACGCACCCACACACATATATACATGAGAGAGGTGGGGGGAGGGAGGGAGGAGCGAACCTCATCAAAAGACTCAAATATATCGATGCTCGGTTGATGGATTGTGCAAACCACGGTACGCCCGGTGTTGACTGTATTTCTCACTGTCCGCATGACAATTGCTGCGGCTCTAGCATCAAGACCAGAAGTTGGCTCATCCATAAATATAATTGAAGGATTTGCTACCAGCTCCACGGCAATTGTCAGTCTCTTTCTTTGTTCAGTCGATAACCCGTCAACTCCAGGGAGACCAACCATAGCATTGCGCAGCACATCAAGTTCTACAAGGGTCATGACTTCCTCCACAAACATCTATGTGGGTGAAGATTAATTTCTTCAGTCACCAAAAATATATAATTTGAAGTTCCAAATATATAGAACATCACATGTTTACTTGAGTATGAAGTGGCTTGAAATATATACCTTTCTCGTAGCATCATCAACATCTGAGGAAAGACGCAGCCAGGCAGAGTAGAGAATGGATTCATATACTGTAACATTTGGTGAATGGATATCAATCTGTTCACAATAGCCACTAACACGGACAAAAGTTTCTTGTTTTTTAGGGTAACCAGAAAGGGTGATACTTCCTTCAATAGCTCCACTGGTTTTCCTTCCTGCCAGGACATCCATTAGAGTGGTCTTCCCAGCTCCACTCACACCAACTAGTGCAGTCAGAACTCCTGGCCTAAATGCACCACTGATATCAGAGAGCAACTGGAGACGACTTTCTGTGAATCCTTGTTCCTTCATTTCCTGAAACACAAGGTGACACATTTTAATGTTAGAACTAAGTTTTTTTGTCCATATCAACAGATAAGTTTACCATACAAGTAATGAACTTATGTCATAATAAGATATGTGTGAGGAGGACGATAGGTAGGCTTACTGCAGGCATGTCGACCCAATAGTTTATATGGTTGAAGGAAAGTGAAAGAGGCTGGAAGGGCAAGGTAGTTCGTGACTGAGCTGGCCTATTTGTGGCTTCCTTAGCACCTGTAGAAACTGCAAGTGCAGATAGTGACTAATTAGTATTGTTATTAAGGCGTCAATCGACTTTATAAATACTTCATAAACTTGAGAATATTGTAGAGGCTGCAATAGTCTAAGATGGATACTTAAAGAAGACCTCACCCATAGGTATTGAAGATGGCATAATAGATGACACACTGGCTTCCGCCGTTTGCTCTTTGTTTGTGTCATTCTCATTCTCCACATCTGAAACTAGTGTGTTTGATCTACTACTAGCTGGAAGAAAACAGAGCATATGTAGTCTGTAAGTACCTTGCTCACTAAGGCATCAAACAATAATCTGAGCCAACAGAAAATAATGATACTCACGGTTCAAGTATGTTAGGGACAGAAGGTATAAGATGTTGAACAAAATAGTGAATCCTATAACGGCTCCTGTGGAAAGCCAAAAGCCCCAGTCTCCAGTAAACAATCCTCTGGATTTAAGAATAGCCTTTCCTACCGTTGGTGCATCAATAGTAGGATCATTGTTTGGCTGTAGTAAAAATGAAAGGCCTCGCATTAGTTGAGATGTTGCTGCCTTTACATCACACTAAGATATAATGAAATCCTCACTATCCGAGTTTAAAGAAATCAAAGGAAAAATAATACAGTGTTCTGAGAAAAACTTACAGTGGCCCACCTACTGGCAAGGAATTCATTGACCGATATTGCATTCTGACTATACATCATAGGAGATGCCCAGTAAGCCCAGATCCACCATGGTCTGATGTCACCTGTCCACATCAAAATCAGGGATGGAGAAGGTCACTTTGATCCATGCAAATGCGACACAGGTAGCTGATTTATCATGCCTAGATAGCGAAATATGAATGATTTTATCATGACAGTATGCTTACCTCTAGGGATGATAAATCCTCCAACTATGAAAATAATAAGTTGAACAAACATCCCAAAAGTGTTGGCAACAACCATTGATTTCAAAATAGCACCAAGAAATCGGAACAAAGCCATTGCCATTTGGTGAGTAACGAAGAAAGCTAAAAGCTGGCGAAAGAACCTATAGCGAGTAGATAGATGAATAATGGAGTTATCAATTAAAAACTTTAAAATGCAGAGAATAGAATGAGGACAAGTATTATTTATATACAGATGGATACCTTCCTGCAGAAGGTGCAAAGCCCATCACATAGTACGTGAGGACAACCCATACCCCAGCCTCCACAAATGAAACAGGAACTTTTAAGATGATGTTTGCCAGTCCAAAGGTCCATGGGGGGAAGAACAAGAAATCCCTTTGTTTGTAGAACGTAGGAAGGATTTTAATGGTTAGTTGTAGCTCAGCAAACCCATTAAACAAAATGGTGATTAAACTGAATGTCAGAGCTCCAAAGAATTTAGCACCGTCGGAAATCTGTCCATGGGGCATCTCTGTTCTGAGGAATACAGTCATGGCCATGAGCCCAAGGATGATCAACTGGCTGACCTTGAAGATGTAGATGAAGGAGTTGCGCTTCATCAATAGTTGTTCTCTCGACATCACTGCCTTGAATGACTCCCAGCTGGATTGCCCATACTTCGACGTGGTCAATGCGGCAGGATGGGTTTTGGATTTTTCAAAAGGAATCTTCAGTTCCTCCAGCATCTGTTGACCCACATGGAATGACTTGTAATGTTCAGCAAACTCTAGGACTGGCACGTAATGATACTGCTCCTGGTCAAGATACCAGTATTGTTGCTGGTCTTTCTTGGAAGTGACCTCTTGAAGGAAGTCAGCAACTCCTTTCCTCTCCGGGCACCGGAAACCAGCGGATTCAAAAAATTCCAAGATGTTCTCACCTGGCCCATGGTACACTATGTATCCTTCTGATAGCAGAATTATGTCATCAAACAAGTTGTAGGTCTCTGGCGGTGGTTGTAGAAGGGAGATCATCACAGTGTCATTCATCACATGGACCAAGTGCCTTACATATTTTACAATCTGAAACGTGCTAGAGCTATCCAAACCAGTGGAAATTTCATCCATGAACAAAGCCCTTGCAGGTCCTGTTAACATCTCCCCTGCCATCAACAGAAGTGAATATTAGCATAACATTAATTAAGTGAGATTTTCGTTTCCACGATGAGTTGGGCTGTGGAGGTTTTTTTTTGAGAATCACCGCGCGGGGGGGGGGGGGGGGGGGGGCTCCTCCACCTGAATATATTACTCAAAGGACTGCCGTGGCAGTGAGTACAGAGTACAGAATTACATAGGCACGGTGCAACGTGCAGAGAGGTTATTCTATGTAGTTGTGTGTACATACCAGTTGTGACACGCTTCTTTTGCCCTCCAGAAATTCCTCTGGTCATCTCATCACCAACGATGTTATCGGCGCAAATGTCAAGCCCAAGCACCTAATGGGAGGTTTTTTTTAGACTCAGCGTGCAATATTTTGCTAGAGACCTCCATATAGTTCATAGAATAGTCAAAGCTCGCCTTGAGAGTAAGATCGGTTATAATATTAGTCTCATGTCCTTGCACTGCAGTAGCTTTCATGTAAGCGTCGATCTCGGGATCTGGATTTATGCCTGCCTCGCGCTCCCTTGCAGTGAGCTCCGCAAGCATGTCATATCTGGCACCGATACCCAAGCATCGCCTGGAGAAATCTAATGTCTCTCTTACAGTCATCTCCGCATTGTGGAGATCATACTGACTGACATACGCACTGGTCCTCTCAGGGTAGAACTCGGAAAAAGTATGACAACAATATGTGATGCTGCCAGATACCTGGGTGTGTTGAAGTATCCAAAGGATGGTGATTATTTTTATCTTATGGATGTGATCATAATGCATAAGCAAAAAATTGACAAGATGAGTTAAAACCTTGAGGCTTTTTTCAAGCTTCCCTGTAAGGGCTCGCATAAGCGTGCTCTTCCCTGAAGAAGGAGGTCCAAGAAGAAGAGTCATCCTGAAAACAATATGCATGTCGAATACTTACTTTGCTTCAAAAGGTACAGTTGACCAGCCTGTGCATTTCCCTTTTTCTTTTTGAGTTTATATTTGAGGAAAGCCACATCTCAAAAATAAAATAAAATTGAGGGAAGCCACTGTGTATTTTTTTCCTTTTGAGATTACATTTAGTGGAAAGCAACAAAACGAACGAGTTGCTTTTCTTGCAGGAAGGATGATTGCTACACACTGAAAACCGATCTTGGGGACTATCTGCAGTATAAAAATACCTAACTAGATGTAACGTAATAAATTGATATTGGCTCAGGATGTGCATGAGAGAGATAATGAGCCTGCTATGGTTATTGTTCTTGCTGGTATAATAAAAGAAACAACTGCAGGAAGAAGAATGTGATGATTTGCTTGCTACCTGGATGGTTTGAGGATGCCATAGGCGTGTTTGAGTACGGTAGTGGTCCTCTTGTTTGAGGAGCCAAATCGTCCAATAAGACCCTGTCGTCGTCATCGTGTAAACAAACCATCAAATTCAATTCATCCATGACGATGCATATACGCCTAATTGTACGGTAATGGATAATTATGGGTAGATCATACAACATGTGAATAAGCAATCAATATTAGAAACAAGCAATGAATTAGTTCATGATAGGGCAAGAAGCGCCTAATTGGCCTCTGTTTCCTTCGTGGTAAGGGTGACTTCACCACCTCCAGGATCACGTAGTCACGACTCCAGCGTAGCACACGCCTTGGCCTCTTAAAGACATTTTGTCGAACACCTCCATGACGCTCGCCATTGGAGCCAGCGCGCGTGTCTCATCTCCGCCGCCCAACCAAGGGCCGGCGGCGCAGGTCGAGGTCTCTGCTGCCCTCTCCCCTGTCTCTTTCTCATGGTGTCCTCTCTCTTCCCGGTGCGTCGGCGGGTAGGCAAGGGCGGGTGTGGAGCGCAACTGCGGTGGTGGTTCGTCTGAATTACTTCTCCGAGCTGTGGCTCTACCTCTCTGTCCGTTATATGTTTTTTTAGTTCTCTGAACCGCAGCTCTCGAGCACACTATGTTAGCTCTGTTTGTTTGGCCTTTTGCTTTTGCTTTTGCTTTTGCAGCTTTTCTACTTTGACTAAAAAATCATAAAAAAAGTAAAATACATGCGCGGTCCTAATTCTTTTGCAGAAATGTCAAGTGGGTCCTAAATCTATGAAAATGCACATCGCAGTCCCAAATCTTTCATAAGTGGTTCATTGGAGGTCCTATTGACCTCTGACCCTCTTGACCGGCTGACGTGGCCCTTTGACCACCACCATGTAGGCAGTATATTTTGCACAAAACCCCCTGCGAAGATGTATCCTCTAATGTCATGGACCTCCGGCCTCCTCCGTGCTGCTAGGCTGCCACCGCCATCTCTCCTGCCCGCTCCTCTTCCCCCCGTGTTCAACGACCACCTTCTCCAGCAGCTCAACCCACCTCCTCGTGCCGCCCGCTGGACAGCATTACGTCCGCCCACACCAGGGCCAGGAAGTAGTCCCCGACGCCCTCTTCCTCTCTCGACGGCCTCTTAGATCAGACCATCCGGTAAATCACGTCTTTCACTAAACCGGTAAAACGCCCTGCTCATGTCCACCGCGGCGGCGATAGATGCTCCCCTCGTTGCAAGCACCTGCAGTAGCCGGCACTGCGGTGCGTACCAAATTCTAGGGCATGCCCCGACGTTCCCAGGTGTCGTGCCGCCGGCCAGGTGTGTGTGCCGAGGACCCATGCCACGCCACGTTTGTCATCCTGCCAGCCATGGGCGCATGTGCGAGACCCCGAAGCCGACGCAGATCGATCAAGCTAGAAGGCGTGTAAGCTGTGACGTACGTATGTGAGCTAGCTCCCTGAAAATCCATCCACCTGTCTGCCTGCTTAAAGCCAGCTTGGTGACCTTGGTCACCAGGTTCATGTCGCGCCGCACCACGTAGCTAGCTAGCGATGTTATTGGCCGAGGGAACTTGAGCACGCATCACGCAGTCAAGCTGCAAGCGGGCTCGTCTGTCCGGTCTCGGGTGTACACCAGTACACGCACACAGCCTCGTGCACCTCATGCCGGCCATCGTTGTGACTGAACTCACCGGCACGCGAGTCCTCAATTTGGCTGTCGCTCGCCGTGGTGGCTTACCTAGCCGGAGACGATGAATGAGGAGGCCGCGGTGGGAGGATCCTGAAGAAGGGGCAGAGCTTGAATAGGGAGGAACAGGTCTCGAGAATGGTCGGCGTGACCCAGTCCCAGTGACGGAGCTGTTGTGTGCTCAGCCACCGTGCACGCAGCGGCCATGGCACGGCGGGAGCGGTGCTAGCAGCTGGGCGCTCGAGCAGTGGCCCCCAAGGACGACGGGCCCACTACCTCGCGGCCGCCGACACTAATTGCGCCTGCGTAAACTGGGCGAGTGCACCATGTGTTAGAACCAGGATATTGGGGCAACTGCTCAACACCCTTGAGGAGTGCGGCTATCTCATTATATATAAGTACCAAAGGGTACAAGTACAAGTACAACACGTATACACAAGTCTACGTATACACATACAGTCTAACACCCTCCCTCAATATTAAATGTGGCCTGAAGTACAAACTAAGTTAAGATTGCGCCTGCAGGCTACAAACTGTGGTTGTGGAAGAGGCTTCGTGAAGATGTCAGCAAGTTGATCCTTTGATGATATGAACTTGATGCTAAGCAGCTTCTGTGCAACACGCTCTCGAACAAAGTGATAGTCAACCTCAATATGTTTTGTCCGAGCATGAAACACTGGGTTAGATGATAAGTATGTAGCACCAATGTTATCACACCAAAGCACTGGAGAATGAACCGAAGGAACTCGCAACTCCCTCAGCAAGGACTGAACCCAAATGATCTCAGCTGTCGCATCAGCAACTGCTTTGTACTCGGCTTCTATGCTGCTGCGAGACACCGTAGCCTGCTTGTGAGCATTCCAGGCAATCAAGTTGGGGCCAAGAAACACTGCATACCCCCCCGTGGATCGCCAGTCATCAGGACT